>NC_056731.1:1500449911-1500739911 GCF_019279795.1 Protopterus annectens | reverse complement strand
AGGAAAATAATTACTTGTGTGAGAGATCAGGGTGTAGTCAATGAATGGACTGGACTGATTAAGAAGATGGTAATGTTAATTATGTTATATTTACTAAGAAATATAAGTATTTAAGCATTTTTCCAGTAAGCACCACTCAGATAAAGAAAGAAATCAAAGGAATAGGCAGCTCCTCAGAATGCTACATGAAAGGAAAACAGTAACCATTTGAAATGTTAGGATTCCCTAGAAGGAGTCCCAAAACATGGAGACTGAAAGGCCAAAAATACAGACTTCCATATGTTAAGTCTGAGATAGCCATTTCTCATAATATTCTGAGGTATAGCACTCTCCATGTTAGTATATGTAAGTTTGGGGGGACTTGCCCCCTTCCAAAAGGCAGTTTAAAGGAGAACAGTGCTTTTCAAGATTCACTCTTCTCCTGCATTTTCAGTCTTTTTTTTTTTTTTGTGGAGTGTCAGCACTCAACATTTGAAATGCTGACATTTCAATAGTGAACCAAGGAAAATGTCAAAAGGAAATATGGAATGAGAAAACTGTCCTCAGTAGGAGTTACAAAACAAAGTATTTGCAAAAGATGGAACTTCAGAAAAGGCTCAGTGTTAGATGCCTAAAAGGCCTGTGAAGGTAGCTGATTTCAAAATACCAGAACAATCAAACAAATGGATGTATAACCAGACGTTTTCAAAAAGGCCTTTGGAAAAATTGCAGCACCTCACTTTAAAACCTGGGAGACTTACAAGGAACATAAGGAAATTGAGCTGTTTCAGATCAGTAATGTTAGGCAGGGTTATAAAGGTAAGAATTATATTAATAATCTGACCCAGTGTGACTGACAATCAGTGCAGATCCTATGGGACAGGAATGCTCTGACTGGAATGGGAGCTCCCAATCAACAGCTAGATCTAAACCCACCAGTCCAAGGTGAAAGCTATTGCAATTGTCTAGTCTTGGCATTACCAGTGAAAGAACTACTGCAGCTATGTCAGAGCATTTATTTATTTAATTATTTATTTTATTTTAGTTATTCTTTGTTGACCACAGTTAATCCAACTAGGCTAGTAGTATCTTTTCAGGTGATACTCAAGGTGGGAAATTTGGCCAGAGCATCAGGGAACTTTCCCTATGTATCACACTTGTGACCAGGACCAATATTGGAGAAGCACTTTCTGTTTCCATTCCAGGTGCAGAAGTGGCCCGGAGAAACAGTGTGGCTGATGGAGAGAGAAGAAGATGATGGAGTGATGAATTAAATGAAGGAGAAAACAAATACAGAGACCAGAAAATGTGTTTAGTATTCTGAGGAAATGTTTCAAAGAAACCCGTTTGATGAAGATGAGTCAGAAAATGATGGATGTATAATTACAGCCCTCCAGTCAGGAGGGTTGCAGGATGATTTACTTAAAGAAATGGTAGTGCAGAGTGAGTAGGAAAATAAAGATGTTTCCTGGAGAGACATTAGGGAGCAAATAGAAAAGGATAATGCAGAGACAATCCTGAAGAATAGTGGTGAAATGGAAAAGAAGACATATGCAGAGAAAGTAAAAGAAGGCAAAAGTTGAGTGGCAGAAGAAAATGAAAAATGGAAGTAAGTGTTAAAGATTCAAAGTAAAGAAGACAAAGAAATGGGCAGGTATGAAGTGTGGGATAAGTTAATAGCTCCTTCGGGTGCAAAAGCACATGAGGTAAGAGCATGTATCCCTATTAAAAAAAGAGATATTTTGTGACACTATATTTGAGGCTTTTTTTTTTTCCAATGGAAAATTTTCTTGGAGAATATAAAATAAAGAAAAATGGTAACCCATGGAATCTTTGTATGACAAAAGCATTTAACAGGGAAAAAAAAGAAAATTCATGTACAATTTCAAACAGTGGTAGAAACAGAAATTTGAAAGGACTTTTGAAAGCTTTATGCAAAAAAGTACTGGACATTTCAAACATTTCCAACAAAAGGGGTTTATGGACTGGTGGCTGGGACTGTAATATTGTGTTAAAAATAGAAATAGAAAAATTATATATACATATATATATATATATATATATATATATATATATATATATATATATCAAGCATGATAAATGTGGAGGGGAATAGAGGTGTTGTAAACTACTGGGGGACACCCCAAAACATGTTTTTATCTTTTTTATTTTTATTTTATTTTATTGGGAAAGATGGACATTTGAAAAAGTAACTGTGACAAAAGAATATGCTATATTTGTGGGGAAATGGGACATGATTCCAAAAATATGAATTGAAATGTTATAGAAGTAACAAAATTGGACATTTATGGATGGATTGTAAAAATGGAAATAAGAGTAAAAAGAAAAGGAAAAATAAGGAGAAGAAAAAATAAACAAAGAGAAGAAATTTTAGAAGTAGCAAAAACAGAAGAAAAATTAGATGAGAAAAAAATAATAAAGAGGACACAGAATAAGGTTCTGAAATAAGTGATAAAGAAGAGAAAGCTTGGAAGGTAGTAAAAGAAAAAAAATATTGGTAAAAAGACAGAAAAAGAAAATTTAAAGGGATAAGTACAAAAGAAAAAAGGAAATGGATAAAAAAGGACATATACAGCTTAAGATTGGGGCCTGGTATAAGGATTAAGGTGCTTGACTCATAGATACAAAGTACAGTGTTTGATTATTACCTTTGGGAAGGAAATTGGTTAGGCTTAGACTGGCCTGTTAAGAAAGCTAGCCTAGTAATGAGCTATGAATCTAAGGAAAATGAAAATTTTAGAGTGCTTCCTGCGAATGTGTATAGTATTAATAATACAGTAAGAAGAACAGGAATTTTGGAGTGGTGTAATAAATGTGATGTAGATGCAATTATATTAGAAGACACAAGATTTTTAACAAATGAAGAAAGAGTGCGGAGAAACTATGGAAATAAAAGATCATCTGGAATTTGGGAAATGAGAGATGTTCTGGAATAAGTGTATTCTGTAGAAATACAGTAAAAATATTATATGTAACTTTAACAAAAATGAGAAGACTGACCATTATAGATTTAAAATGGAAAGAACAATTATATAGAACTGTAACATTATATGCTTATACTAATTGTAAAGAAATGGAAAACATATTTCATCAGATTTTAGACTAGTGATAGATATGAATATTATAATCACAGGAGATTTTAATTATGATTTTAGAGGCAAGTGTAAAAAGAAAGGAAATTATATCAGAAAAATGTTAGAATTAAGATATGGTAAGTTAAAACTTTGGACAAAAATTCATGGACTTACAAAAAGGGTATGTATAGAGCAGAAATAGATTATTTTATAGTATCAGAAGGTTTATAGGAGAAGGGGAAATAGTTGAAACATGATTTTCTGAGCATCTTATAATATGGCTGGAGCTAAAGGAAGACAAGGAATGTATAAAAAAGGCAAAATAATAAAACAGATAAATGAGATACCATGGAATGAAGAAGGAATGAGATTAGTAATACAGTTATGGAAAGGTCATATTACTATGAGAACATTTTATAAAAACTGATCTGAATGTTGGATAATATTTAATAAAAAATATAAAATAATGTTGTTTGCAGTGTCAATATGATGTGAGAACAGTAGAGAAATAAAAATGTAAAAGAACATATAATATTGCATTGGAAGATTTAGAACATAATGACAGAAAATATTTTGACAAAGAAAAAGAATTATATAAAATGAATTAAGAAAATACAAGAATTGTTATATAAACAAAGATATTTTTACAAGGAAAAAGAGAAGTATTGAGTTACTTAAGCAGATTAGTAAAGGAAGATGATAGTGTAATGAGAGAAATAAAAATGTAAAAGGAAACAGAAAGAATTCAGGAAAAGATTATAAATAGTGGAGTACAATATGTACAAGAAAACATTTTTTAAAGAAAAAACAAGGTAGTGAAAAAACATGGAAAGTAAAAAAAAAAATAACAGAAAAAAAAGAGTTGGGAAAGGGGATTTCTTTAAATGAGCTAGATAAAGTATTAGGACAAATAAATATAGATTCAGCTGCAGGCCCAGATGGAATAGGGTATGAAATGTATAAAAGTTTAAGGGATTGGCAAAAAATATTTTTAAATATTTTGAATGAATGGTTAAATTAATGATTTATGTATAACAAAATATGTAGTGGAATACTTAAATTCATATGGAAGATGGAAGATAGAAGACAATTACAAAAACTGGAAAATGATAGCATTGAATAAAATGATTATAAGATCTTTATACAAATAATACAAAAGAGATTTGAAACTAAAATGGAAGATATTATGGAAGACAGCATATATAGTATAAAGAGGAAGGGTTGTCAAGAATTATTAATGATATTGAAATTGTGGATGATATTATGAACAGAAAAGAAGAAGAAGAAGCGAAAATCAAGGTAGGAGACCCTAATAAGGCATTTTACACAACTGCACATGAAATCTTGTAGGTAATAATGAAAGAATATAATATAAGTGAGAAAGTTAGGAAATTATATATGTCAGCATATAGTAACAATAAAGAACCATAAATCCATGACTCATCACACACCAGTCAGTACATATGACAATGAGCGGGTCGTCAGCATGCACACCTCACTTCCTATTCCACTCAAACCCACATCACACATACCTACATATGCAGAGCCCTGACCAGAAACATACTTGAACACCAAAGACCTCCCAAACACAAGCACAAGCATGCTACACATAATACTTCATCTGCAGAACACAATACACATAATAGCTCACATACCAGTGTCTCACCTGTCAAGCCCTTAATGCAAAACACAAAACCAAACATATTAGTCATAGGTGATTCCATCATGAGACACACATATGTCCCTGTCACCAGGCTGGATAAGGAGAAGGTCATAGTATGCTGTCTGTTGGGTGCCTGGATCTGCCATATCACAGATGCACTCAAGTCTCTAAACAATAGGTACTGTTATGACTCTGTCATAGTACTTGTTGGTATGAACGACTTGAGATGTACCTCTCTGGACTATATGAAGAGAGACATGATTGAGCTCTTGGACTATGTATCTCAGGCTGGTATGTCCCTAGCCTTAAGCAACATTTTACCTTCACCTAGGATGATGCCTCAGTACAAACAGAAAATGATTGACTTCAATAATTGGCTTAGTTTCTGGAGTAATCCAAGGGGATACAGTATCAGTCACCCCTGGGATTTAGGCTACTGACCAGGGCTCTTGCCACCCTATAGTGCCTTTTTTAGGCAGTGTCTCAAGGACAACATTCCTAATGTAAGAACTCCATCTAAGAACAACTTCAAGGTTTTGCTGCTAAATGCTAGGAGTCTTAAAATGAAGCAGAATTTACTGCAAGCAGTCCTCACCTTGGACGACATACACATTTGTGCAGTCACAGAGACCTGGTTCAAGACTGGGGAGAGCACTCCAGCTATATTGGGCTACACCTCCTTCCACATGTTCAGACCACAAACTGATGGCATGAAAACTAAAGGAGGTAGTGTAGCAATATTCATCAAAGATAAATACACCTCCAGACTGGTAGACAGTATGATTCCCTGGAAATACTTCATGTGCAATTAACTGTTGTTAGGGCACCTATTCAAGTCATTGCCAGCTATAGAAACCCCTCCATGAATCAGGACACCCACTCTGCCTATTTGGAAATACTTGAGTCTATCAAGATGCAGTACATCTGAACACCATAGTTTTAGGTGACTTTAACTACCCATCCATTGACTGGGGAAATTACTTGTGCACAAACTCATGTGCCCAAAGGTTTCTTGACATTATTAACTCCAATACCCTGGACCAGCTAGTTGACACCCCCAAAAGGAGTGTCAACATCCTAGATCTGGTGCTTACCAATATGGAGGACCACTGTAGTACCCCCCATTGTGAGGGCTTCCCTGGTGAGATCTGACCATAAATCAGTCTCATTCAAAGTTAGTATCACACCTAACCCCCCATACAACCAACTAAACTAAAAACCCTCTCCAAAGCAGATTATAACCTCTTATGGGATGGTATAAATAACTTCACTGCACCCCCTCCTCAGATGGAACTGGCAACTATGCCGAGTTCTACACAAATGCTTTATACAAACGCCTGAACAACTGCATTGACTTGACTGTACCTGATAGGACAAAAACAAGCTCCTCAAGAAAGAGCAAACCTTTCTGGTGGACAACTGCCATTAACAGGCTTTACAATTAGAGGAAGAAATTGCTGTCTAAGAATAAGTGGGAGCTATCCCTAAACTGGAAACACCCCCTTCTCAGCTTAAACAAGCAAATAAGACTTCTTGTGAAGTCCTCCAAAGCTAACTACAAATCCAAATTAGCTTCCTCACCTAAGGACAACCATAAGGCGTTCTTTAGTTACATCTGCAACCTAAAAGGAAAGGCCCTGATGTGTGCCAAACTGGTTAATGATACCACATATACAGAGCCTGTGGACATTGCTAACCTGTTAGCTGACAGGTTCTGTGAAAACATTACTCAACTGTCCCCACCACACTTACCCCAAGATATCCCTACCAGCTGTCCTCTACCTTGTATCTCTAAAGAGCAGGTCATGAATTCCCTTTCTAAGGTCAAAACACAGCATCCATGGGACATGATAACATCCCAGACTGTGTCCTATGTGGGCTCAAACAAGAATTAGTAATGCCATTAAGTACTCTCTTTAACATAGTCTAAGCACTGGCTTCATCCCAGCTGAATGGAAAAAGGCCACCATTATACACTTGCATAAAGGTGGTGCTTCCAATGACCCCGGGAACTATAGACCTATTAGCCTAACTAGCCTTATCTGCAAAGCCATGGAGAGAATCATGGACTTTATCAGCAAGGATATTGGTGACCTCCAAACACTTGACCCTACTCAATTTGGATTTGTCAAATGGCAGTCATGGCTGTTAAACTGATGGACTTCTTCGAGACAGTCACCAAGGCCCTTGATGAGGGGAAATCTGTGCATAAAGCCTACCTAGACTTAGCCAAGGATTTTGACACTATCCCCCCTTAGGCATAATTGACAACCTCACCCAGCTAGGTATCAACCCATATATCATTAGATGGGTCAGTAACTGGCTCACTGATAGAACCTATATAGTCAAAATAGGGGAATCCACCTCCAACAGCAGATCTGTAACCAGTGGTGTTCCACAGGGATCAGTCCTGGGAGTTCTACTGTTTGGAATCTATTTCTCAAAAATGCAAGTTAAAACTAAAGGTCTGTGGCTGAAAAAGTTTGCTGATGACTGCAAACTGGGAGTGGTCATAGAATCTCCAAACAATGTCAACATCCTACAAGAAGGTCTTACACAAACAAATGACTGGTTCCAAAGTCATGGCCTTAAACTCAGTGCAAAACAAGTATTATCATCCCTTTTGGTAAGTGTGATGTTCCTGCTGACTACCACATCACTAACAACACCCTAAGTACACACTCAGTGGTGAGAGACCTGGGCACACAAGTTGACAGCAACCTTACCTTTGATCACCATGTCTCCACAGAGGTAAGAAGGGCAATCTATATTGTTCATCTCATAAGTAAAGGCATTGCCTCCAGAAAAAAGGAAGTATAACCTCCCTGTACTCTTCTCTCATCAGGCCAATAATTGAGTATAGTGCCCCTTTTGGTATGTACCTTTCCAAGCACCTGCAGCAATTGGAGAGACCCCAAAGGTTCCTCACAAGGAAAATTCAAGGTCTTTAGCATTTGTCCTATGAGAATCATCTGAAATCACTATTACTTTATTCTGTTTCATACAGACTGTTCAAAGGTGATCTCTGCCTTGCATATAAGGCAATTTTTGACATTGCTTTGTTGGAAATGCTTCATATCTGTAAGTCAAATGGTACATAGGTTACTTGCTCAAATGGCCTTAACCTGGTATGTGACATTAATAGAACCTGCTGGAGGGACAGATTTGTCTTCCAGAGGTTACCACATCTTTGGAACAGACTCCCGCTTCATGTTAACCAGAGCACCTCATTGGCCCTCTTCAAATGCAGTCTGGATGATTAGATGGGTAACCATAAGTTCACCCCAGAGGATCCACCTATGTCCCTCTTGGACAGGGGTGATAGATGCTGGTCATGGAAATAAGGGTAAAACTTGGCTAGGCATGTAAGGTCATTAGCCTAGTAACCTCCTATGACCCTATGACCTGTAACTGGCTGGTTAAGCCAAGATGTATATATGAAGAGTGGTGTAAGACAAAGATATCCAGTGAGTTGTATATTCTCTGCATTAGTTATAAATGTGATAGTACGTGAAATAAATTATAAAATTAAGGAAGAGGGGTATATAACATGTGAAGGGTTAAGAATTCCAGTTCTGTTAACATATGTAGATGACATAATTGCAAAAAACAAAATTTGTATAAAAGAAGTAATAATTTGCACATAAGTGTCTAGAAATAATAGGGATGGCTTTAAATAAAGTGAAAAGTCAAGGTTTTGATGATGTAGTAAAGATCGGGAGCATATATTTTATAATGAATGAAATCACCATGTTAGGTATAAAATTTGGGAATAAAGATGTAAATAGAATTCAATGGGAAAAAAACAAGAGAAGAAATAAAACAAACCTGTCTTTTTTTGGAGAACATATAAATTATCATTAAGAAAAAAGGCTTATTTGATAAATTTAGTACTAATGGGAAAAATAGCAGACTTAAGTGTATTTATGCTGCCAACAGTATTTGGAAAGGAATTATTGCAGATAATTTTTATTGCAGATATTTTTGTTTCATTTATATGGGGTTCTAGATTAATCCCAGCAAAAATAGGAGTTTTGTATGTAAATAAAGAAGAATGGGATTTAGGGTTAATTAACCCAGTTTTATATGCTGCTTCATTAAATTTGTACAAACTATTAAAGTGGATAAATGAAAAAGATGAGATATTAGTAGTAAAAGTGTATAAATATAAGTATGATAAATTTTGGTATATGGTAAAAAACAGAAAAAAGAGTATATAAATAAAGAAATGAAATGTTACCAAGAAAAATAATTTTGTGGAAAATAAAAAGTGATGATATAGAAAAAAGATAGAAAAGTATGGTATAAGAATATAATAATAAAACATTGCTATGTAAAACCACATAAAATCTAACAGATGAAAAAATAAACCTCTAAACATAAGAAGCAAATGGTGTAATCAAAAAGTAGAATGTCAAGATTTTTTTTGTGGAGACAGGTAACAGATAAATTGCCAGTAAAAGGAAATATACCATATGAAAAGCAAAGTGATAGAATATGTTTACATTGTCAAGAAGAAGAAACTATGGAGCATGTGCTATTGAAATGTAAAAGAGTAAAAAAGTTATGGGGAAAACTATGTAAAGAAGATAAAATAAACATGGACATAATTACATATAGATATAAGAACAAAAGTAAAGAATATGTTAAAAGAATACATAAAAAAGTTATTCTATGTTATATGGAATAAAAGAATAACTAAAATTGTGTTTAATGGTAAATGGATTTTAGCAACAATATTATGTAAAATTATATGGTGGTTATGTTAAAAGGAGTAGGGGTCTAATAGGTATGAAAATTTAGTATGATTGTAAAATAAATTATGAATATGTGCAAACAGCTTTGTATATTTATATATTTTACATATGTAAACATTTGTAAATGTGTAAATATTTTGTATATAAATAAAGGACCCCTACTCTTTTTGATAGATGCCATGGAATCTTTTACATCTGCTTGAGCTACCACCATCTCAAGGAGATGAAACCTCAGTTTAATGTGTCATCCAAAAGACAACACACTCAGGTGTGCAGCACCCTGTTTATGTCACACTGCAGTGTCAGCAATCAATCTACTGGGGGGGATAGAACCCCCAGCCTTCTATACCAAAGGTAAGTGTGCTTCATGTTGCACTACTAACACTGACATATATCATATTATGAAGTTTCAGATCAGGGAATCATTCTTTAAATGAAGGCAAGAGGTTATGATAATAGCCCACACTGGTACTTTAATAGAAACATGTTGTCAATGATCAAACTCAGATTTCAAACCTGAGAGGAGCATTCTAATTTATTTCTCCCATATAGTAGAAAGTCGAGGAATATATAAAGAATGTAAAAGGGCATTTACCAACAGTAGTTTGGTCCATGCAAGATTAAGTTTAAGTTGATTATCCATTGTCCATTGTAAAATGTATTTCAGGCTGTCTTCAAGTGTGCTAAAGTCATGCACTGTTTCCTGGGTAAAATATATCAGCATATGATTGATAAGCTATATCTCTCCTGGGAATGGCAGCACATTTACTACAAATAACAATGATATTAACATCACACAAGTGGCCCCTCACCCTGCACAGAGTGATTGATGAAGGAATTTGCCCAAGAGATGGCACTGTGTGTATGTCCAGCTAGGTTAGAGATGAAACAACCAAGTACACTATGTGTGAAGTCACAGCGCAGACTCGTAAGTCACTTATTCAAAATGGTTTTACCAACAGTGTCATACACCACTGAAAGATCAAGGCGCATAAAACACCATCTCAATAAGCTTACATGCAAAAGAAAAATCAGAGAAAGGATGATAATTCTTCAGAAGTTTTAGGTTTAAAGATGGCTTTTAGTTAAGAACTGGAGTCACAAACACTTCTTGTAATACTGAAAGACATTTTCTCCAAGAGAAGAATGAGCTTGCAGAGATGCACCTGAGATTTAATCAACCTAGTTCAGCCAAGATCAAGCCTGAAGCTGGTAGAACACAAAGGTGAAATCAAATTAATCAACTCTTCATAATAAGCATATTCAAACTCAGCCCCAGTAAAATCTGGTAGTCCAAGAGCAGGCTCTCATAATGCACTATGGCTATACTGTGTAAGAAGGACAAACTGATGTTGGCAACCTTGTTCACAGAATGTCATGTGACCTCCTCATATGGACAGGATGAAAAGGTATATGTGCAGGGAGACATGCATGATTGCACAATCCTTTCACCATCCAAAATATCTCTGCTGGATGGTTAGATGTAATACGGAATTTGACTGGGCAATAACACATTTTCTTATATGCAATATCTACCCTGAATGCTAAATAATGAACATCAAGACAAAGCTGTCCTTGAGCAGGCTAGTCCTTCCCCAGTGGTACTACAAGCTGAGTCCAAGTTTATGCATAGCACAAAGCTCATAATCAAAGTTGCTCCAGGTAACAGATAGTTCTGTGAAGTACACAGTTCTGCACATTCACGTGCTTTAATCAGCCATTAAAATGTGTAGCAAGCAGTGTGTGATAGATTTAAGGTTAAAAATAAGCTAGTTAAAAGTAGAGAGTAGATGGTTAGAAGGATGAAGAAGGCCAGGTACCAAAAATCATGCCTTTGCTTTTAACATGGTAAAGTTTCTAACAGAGGAATAGGAGGGATGTATCATTCATTTGGGGAAAGTCAGGAATGAGACTGAAAAAGTATAAAATAAAGAAAGGGTAGGACCTGACCAAGTTTTAATTAGTCAATTAAGTTTAATTCATTAATTAATGTGTTTACTAATAAGCATAGTACAAATAAATTAATACAAAAAACACTACAACTAATACTCATAAGTTTAAAGAAAAAGAAACTCACAAAAATTAAAAGAAACAGTAAAATCAATAATCCATGTTAAAAACAACAGAAAATTTAACAAAAAAATCTACTATTATTAGCCTGACTGTCTGCAAAAATATGTCACAAACTGAAAGCAAAAAAAAAAAAAAAATGAATGCAGGATGACATTCACTGAAGTAAAGTCGCAATCTGAATATGAGAAAATCATGGACTGATCATCATTAATCAGAATTCACACAGGCTGAGAAATGGCACAAACTGTCCTGAAGTAAAAGTGAAGAGTGTTTACACACACACAAACAGACACATATGCTTGCATCCACTTCCCCTCAGAGACACACACACACACACACACACACCATGCTTCTGTGTATATACAGATAACCACATGTAGGCAGCCATGACAAGATGACGTGAAACTGGAATGCCAAAATCAAGATGTATCACAACACTGAAAACTAATGCATGAAGCACATACAGGTGAAAATGAAACTATAAGCGTTTTTGCAGGGAGCAAGCCTACAAGCACCCCCACAAAGTTATATATGCCAACACTATGTTTGCACAAACAAGATGTAGGGAGAGCTCATCCAAAACAAAGATGTCACTGCCAGTGCAAACCTCACAGCAGGAATTTACTATGGAAAACAGTGATTAGATTTCTGTTCTTCAGTGTCTTGTGTCTCAGGCACCTGACTCTTGAGGAAAAGTAGCTCAACAATGTGTAGAGAGGTCAATAACTACATTAAAGCAATAGAATCAGTGGGCTTCATGCAAACAGATGCATGTCAAGCTCAAAAGAAGCTGGCGGCTAGAGGAGATGCCAAGATAAAAATAAATGTTCAGCCCACACCGCATGGCAGATGATTTGACAGTCATCAAACCAAAGTTAGGTCTTGGTGCTCCTTGTCTGGTAATAAATCTGGCAGTGTGACTAAAGCAGGTTTTAGAAGGAACAATGAGAGGTGCAGAGGCTGAGACAAGAAGTTACAGAGATCTGCAGAACGTGTAAGTGATGCAGGGTAGTTTATGGTGAACTAACAGGATTAAAGTAAGAGAAAGATGACTGGGGGACTCAAAAGTCAGATACTGGGATTAGACAGAATGTTGTGAAAGGGACATATAAAAATTAGGACAAGAAGTACCTGATATACATGCAGGTTAAGGAAACTAGGAAACTGCTAAGAAGACATGGATATTGGGAAATGAGGTATACAATAGGAAAATGTGAGTTGGAAAATGGAGGATAATGATTAGGAAGGTGGGGACATAAAATGGAAGAATACTGTTGAAGCTAAGAATAAGGATGGGATGGATATGCTATAGGCTATAGGGAGCTGAAAGAAATAAAACAATGCAAGACAAACAAAAACTGAGAAACATTTTTCATGTAAAACAAAAGTGTTTGAATCTGACAGATTTGATTACTGTGTTTATGAAAGCATCATCTTGTTTTTCTGTTGCTTAGGAAGAAAGCAGAAAGAAAAATATTTATTTATAAAAAACATTCATCATTTCTCTGAATGCTTATGACCTCAAAACTGATTATAATAAGTTGTAAGGAATGTGGTTACATTTTTCACATGTAGGTGATGTAGGGGTAGGAGAGACTGATTGTTGTTGTTGTGTGCATTCACTATAAAATATGTGCAGTTTGTACTGAACCCAAGAAAATTAATGGAATGAAGACATGCAGGTATGTGAGAGACTGAGTGGTCTGGTGTTGATGTGGGACAAGCAAATGAGGATCTTACACCAATGATATATTATAAATTAAGACTAGATGGTCAGTGCTGGATATATGAAGAAGATAAGGTGGGATGATGCATATGTTTTAGCACAGTGAAGTGCAGAGAATATGAAAAGAGGCAATAAAAATGGGAGAAAATTTTTGATAAAGAATTAGAAAGGAACTGATAATAAGAGATGTTTAGCATCACATATAGTAAGTGGATCAGTAAGAGAGAGAGAGAGAGACAGAAAATAATGGTTTTGATGGCTTCCTATTGAAATGTCGGCACTCGAAATGCTGAATGCTGACTAGACAAGAAAAAAGAGATTGAAGATCCTGAAGAAGAGCAAATCTTGAACATCGATCTTCCCCTTTAAACTTCTTTTTTTGCGGGGGTGGGCAAACCCCCATGCACTCCCTGATGTGGGAGGCAAGTCACCCACACTCATCAGACTTACATATGCCAACACTAAGATCACCATACCTCAGAGAAGAGAGACTATTCTCGGTAATGGCCATCTTGAACTTGGCATATGTAAGTCCATTTTTCGGCCATTCAGTCTCCTTGTTTTGGGGCTCAATCTAGTGGGTCCCGACATTTCAGATTGCTACTGGTTTTGACACTAAGTTACTAGGTCAAAGAATTAGAGCTTGAGTTTAAAGCATGACAGATGACTGCTAAATGGAAGAAGGCACTGCAAAGTATTAACTCAGAGGGTTTTTTACCTAGTATGCCTTTGTACATACCTGCCAAGGGGTATGTGTGGGGTGGATTGTAGCAAGGGCTGATCATCCCCTTCCATGAGTAATCCTTCCATTACAGCCTACACCACCTGTAATCACATACTTCCCTCCATCTCTAGTCTCCAGTTAGGACTGTAGATGGAGCACACCTACTAATAGGTTCTCATAGATTTATTTCAGTGTTTGGACCCTTAGGCCATAAAGAACACTGACTCATTCAAATCAGTTACAAACACATTATCTCCCATCCAGTGATCAAAGTTGCTTTTAAAATACCCAGTATTAGGAGAAAACCTAATATCATTTGGTATATGATGCCATTTCTAGGAGTCATTTGAGTTATGTAATTCTGTCTTAATTGTGTTTTACAATAAAAAGCATTAAAATTGATATTTTCATATTGGTGTCTTCTCATATTAACATAGTGATTGATAGTATATACAAGTTTTAGCAATTCATCCCTAAAAAATGTATATGCACAAACAGCTCTTCCTTTTGTAATCCTACAATGGAGTATATGCAGATTTAGAGTTTTGCATCTATCAGAATAAGATAAGTGATGAACTGAGGGTATTCATTTTGTAAATTTTTGCTGGACATACTCCAGTATCATTAATTGGTGCCTATTATTTTGGCAAAAAGTGCTATTATTTTCTAAAATAGGTCAAATGTACATTTATAGAAATTAACCAGTCTTTCATCTCGTATAAATAAAGATTTAAACATAAGTTCCAGTAATGATAATGTTTTTTTTTATAATAGTTATGTGAAATAAAAATAGAAGAATCAGATGATATGTATATACACAGGTCCTTATAGCAATCAGATACTGAGGACCCATACTTAGCAATTATAAATCCAAACTTAGAATCATTCCCATATTTAGCATGCCAGCGCTGACTGTTTTTTAGGACTAGTTGAAAGGGGCCAAGCACGGAGCCCTGCGGTACTTCGGATATACTTTAAGAAAGCTGGAGTCATACCCTTTGACTGCTATGCAGTGAAAATGACCAGACAACCAAAAAATAACCCAACTGATTAGAACAGGATCATAATTATAATTATTTAATGCATTGATTATTGAAATATGTGTGATCGTATCAAAGGCCTTAGCAACATCCACATAGATAACACAGACGCAAGAGACTAATTTACTTGATTATAGAACTCCACTAAATTTGTGAGTGTTGCTCTACTTGGACAAAACCCATGTTGGTATGTCAGTACATCCATTATGATTCAATCTCCAGCTGACACAAGCATCCTCTAAAAGGGTCTCACAGAGACGGATGCTTGGTGCCAGAGCCACGGCCTCAAGCTGAATGCTAAAAAGTGCATAGTCATCTCCTTTGGGAAAAACAAGGTGCCCACAAATTACCACATAGCTGGTAATCCATTAAGTACAGAAGAAGTAATTAGAGATTTGGGGACCAACATAGATAGTAATCTCTCCTTTGATAATCATGTTGCCAAAGTGGTTAGAAAGACCTTCTATATAGCCCACCTTAAAAAAGAAAGGGTTCGCATCTAGATCAAGAGAGGTCATTGTGCCCCTCTACTCATCACTCATCAGGCCCATAATTGAATACAATGCCCCTTTTGGGATGTACCATACCCGACACCTGCAGCAACTGGAGAGACCCCAAAAGTACCCCACCAAGAGGATCATGGGCTACAAACAGATGTCCTATGCAGCTCGATTAAAGAAACTCCAGCTCTACTCAGTTGCTTACCGCCTACTCAGAGGCGATCTATGCCTGACGTACAAAGCCATGTCAAACCCTGAATTAATGGACATGCTCCACCTCAAAAAATCCAAGTCCCTTAGAGCTACACGCTCCAGGGACCTAAACCTCTGCACAAAAATAAATAGGACATGCTGGAGGGACAGATTCATTTCCCAGAGGCTCCCCTCATTCTGGAATAGAATCCTAGTTCATGTTAGACATAGCCCCTCCCTGACCCTCTTCAAGTGAAATTTGGACGCGTGGATGGGAAATCGCAAATTCACCCCTGGGATCTCTCCTGTATCCCTGCTAGACAGAGGCACAGTAAACTAATCTTAAAAGGGTACCTTCTGTGACCTACTTTACACAGGCACAGTAGGCTAATCTAATAGGGAGGCGGAAGCCAAATACACTCTGGCTAGGCTTATAAATGCCCTAGGGCAGATAGCCTAGTATCTACCTATGAACCTATGATCCATAAGAAAGTAGATTTTATAGATTTAGTAACAGCTACATAAAACAGATGTAAGACTTATAGGTCTGTAATTTCACAACTCCCTTTTGCCTCCCTTTTTATAAATAATTTAAATAATTCTTTTTTTTCTAATGGAAAGTACTATACTATTACATAGCAAAGTACTAAAGATCTCATGCAACACTGGCAAAAAAGGACTTCTCAAGTCATGAATCATCATCACTGGAATAAAATCTGGACCCATAGAGGTTTTATTTCCTGACTTTGTTAAGACTTTAGAAATCAATTCAATACTGAATAGTACGACAATTCTTATTAGCTGTAGAAACCAAGTCCAAAGTAACCATTATACATCTAGATTGTGATGTCAGAAAAAAAACTATTAAACTCATCAGCAGTTCTATAAGGATCAGTTGTCACTTCCTCATCTGCAAAAACTGATTAAAAAGAATCAGTACATCAGTTCTCCTTGTAAAAGAATTACATTTTTATTAGCTATTGAAGATAATACACAGTTTTCATACTCAAGCTTTTTACTATTTGATAAATCCTTAATTTTTTGGTAATAAAATTTAACCTAGATTTAATATATGGACTAGGTTTTTTCTTAATTTGTGAAATAGTCTCTTTTTTTCTTTTATATATTCCATGCAACGTTGTGTCCCACCAGTAAGGAAACTTGTTCAAATGAAATTGTCAATACACTAAAGTTAAATCAAACTTAGTAAATTTAAAAATCAATAAAATATAAGATATTTACCTTCACAAATCACATAAGATGCACAAAATCACAAAAATTGTGCAATGATACACCACTCTAATCACTGCAGCTCATAGAACTCTTATAATGTGCCCTGTTCAAAATAAAATAAACAAACCCCTCATAGCAGAACACTAAAGAGTATACAATGGCAAGTTTTTAGTTGCAAGTGCTGTAGACACTCAAAGAGTACTTCTAATATATCTTGTTAACTCAGAGATCCCCCATGGCTAAGCAGTCTCACACACAGAAAGAAAAAGCATAAAACAAGCTTCCAGCATCTTTAAAAAGATACGGGAGAGCTCATAAGTAAAATAAACAAGCATCTCAAAGAGCAACACTAAAGAGTATACAATAACAAGTTCTTACTTACAAGTGCTTCACCTTCTTCTAATATTCTCTCTTAACTCAGGGATCCTCCCACCTCCTGAGAAACAAACACCCACCCCTCCCCCACCCCTTTGTGAGAGGTGAGCAAGCTCTGTCTCATCATTTCTCTCCCTCCTTGGCCAACTCTTCCAGTACCCATATCATTAAAAAAACAAGTCATCTGAGTCATAGCAAAGCTGTAATGAGGGTGGAGCAAAGGGAGTAACTGCACAGGCAAAAGCTGTTGCGGGATGTGAACTGTAGGTGCTGATGGTGTGGGACTGGTGTACTAGCTTTGTTAAAGTTTGTATAGAAAAGTGTGTTAAGGGGGGTTGGTTTTCAACTTTGAGAAGACATTTTTTTGTTCATCTTTCAAGTTGAGTGGTGTGCCAGTTAACTGCCCAACAGCACATCAGCAAGGGATGTAAGATAACCTAGTTATGATTTTGGGTCATAGGACTTTATTCCTCTACACCATGGATCCATACCAAATACACGGGTTGTTTTCACAACTATCAAGTATTTATCCTTCTCCTTTCTTCTGTGACCTCACAGTGGGAAACTGCCATTTCCAAAATGATCAGATTTCTCAGATTTAATCACTTGTGATTCAGCAAGAAGGTATGGCTCCCAAATGGAAGATCTGTATGATGAGAAGCCTTGCCACAAGTGTCAGTGCTTTAATCAAGCATCCTGAAGAAGGTAACAAAAAGCACAGTGCCTTCATCACTGTAATGAAGACAGCAGCTCTAGAAGTTAGCCATTGTAAGGACTCAAATAGAGATTTCTTGCATGGATTAAAGTCAGTTGTAGAAAGACAGGCAAAAGTAAATTACCTGAAGGCTAGGCCGCAGTAAAACCCTCCTTCTGCTGCAAACATTGGCTTGCTGCCTGATACCCAGTGCTCAACTTCTGTTCACTCATCACTGCACACTTTGGTGAACCCAGTTTGTTTCTCTGTTGGGACATAAAAACAGAAAAGGAAAGGTCTCAGAACCAAGCCCTGAGGGACACTGCTGGTCACTTTCCTATTTTCTGATAAGGTGCCTGCATGTGTGGACTCTTTCTGACAATTTGTTGTCCATCTTACCAGATATGGGTTGATTTTTAATGCATTTAGCTTCCACATATTGCCAGCATTAGGAATGGTGTCAAAGCTATAATGTGTATACTGCATAGCCACCTTCTGCCACCTTCATAATAATATCAAAGATGTTTAACAGAATCAGGAGATGTGATCTACCCTTCACAAAGCCAAACTGTTGTGAGTCAATTCTAGTAAGACTCTTGATATCTTAATTTATGCGGTTCATAGGTTCATACTAGGCTATCTGCCCTGGGGCAATTATAAGCCTAGCCCGATTCTGTGTATTCTTACGCGCCCCCCCTTGATTGTATATACTGCCCTTTTTTTTTTTTGTTTTACTGTGCCTCTGTCTAATAGTGACACGGATAATCCCTGGGAAACCAAACGATCCCCATCCATCCTATCCCCATTCTTTCTTTCTGAGAAGTGAGGTGGAGTGCTCTGCCTCACATGAACTGGAATTCTATTCAGAGCCGAAACCTCTCCTCTGTGAACCTCCTCCAGCCAGTCCCTCCATTTTATTTGTTTGGAGGTCTGTCCCTCATGTGTGGTGTGAGCGGAAGACTCCTAGATTTACTTGGGTGGTGCATGTTATTAATTCCTGGATTGTGGATTGTATTTGTAGTAAATATGTAGCTCATAGGCCGTGGTAGGTGGGAGTCTGGTAGAGTTTTGAGTTTTTTGTTTAGCAGCATATGGCATCCCTTTTTGAGACCCTTGATCCTCTTGGTGAGTGATGAGATTGGTGAAGGTAATTTGGGTCTCTCTCTACTAAGGTACATCCTTCAGGTGCATTGTATCTAATGGGGGGGTATTCTATGATGAATGATGATGAGGGGATGATCTTGAAGAATCAACTGTCTCTCTTCTCTCTAGATGTGGTTTTTTGGGTCCCCAGAGATTTGGGGGTCAATCAGTTTGTCAAGGTCCTCCTATGTGGTTAATTTTTGGGGTTTTTTTTTGCAAAGGTGTTGACTATTACTTTTTTTGTTTTATTAAACCATAATTGTTTTGGCAGTTAGCTAATAATAATTTATGCGGTAATTTATAATACACTCTATGACTTTGCAGCTGAGGATTGTATGGCTAATAGGTCTATAATTAACTGGGACTGTTGTAAGGCCACCCTTATAGAGAGCCATCATCACTGCAGTGTGCCACTAAGCAGGGATAAAAAACAGAACATAACTTTTGATGAAACAGTACAAGGAGTGGGTCTCCAAGGCATATTTGACACTATTAATTAAGTAAACAGGTATATTCTCAGGTCCCATGAAAGATGGACTTTAGTTAGCACTTTGGTCTTGGTCTTGATTGTTAGAGATAACTAGGAGAGTAAGGGATTCAGGTATTTCATTGCTTTGGATAGAAGTTGCGGGAGTAAAGATCGCACTGAATTTGTAAGGACACTGGCAATGTCTATTTGCTCTGTCTGGGAGGCATCATCATGAATAAGTTGTTGTTTGTCTTTTGGCTTTTTCCCGGTAAGGGATCGCCACAGCGGAACTCCGGTCTGCTAATGATTGGCAGTAGATTTTTACGAAACGTCGAGGTGCCAGCTCGACGCCAAACCTTCAACGAAGGCACGCCCATTTATGCACGAATGTCTTTCGAACGCTACCCAACCGTGGGGAGGACATACAGACTCCACACAGAAGGCACTCCCAAGCCAAACCGAGAATCGAACGGGAAAACCTCTTGCTGTCATGAATAAGGGCAGAGCAATATAGGGTATAGTTTCTTAGTTTTCTAACACAATTAAGGAAGAATTTATAATTATATTTGACTTCAGAAGCCAGCCCAAGATCACAGATTTCTTTAGTGGATTTGATGGTGTTTTCATTTATTTTTTTGTAATGCTTTTAATATTTTCTTAAGAAAATGGATTTTGGATCTGCTATACAATGCAAAGAGTTTCTTTCCTTTGTTGTAAAGTTAATTTATGCTGGTGGACCACTAGGATGGTTTATTTTTGAATTTCCCATGATAATTGGCTCTGATAGGAACTGTTAGCTCTGTGCAAGTTTCCAAACAACTGTAGAACTCCTTAGTGAAGCTAGCTGCTGTACCAAGGTCAGGAGTAGTAGTATAGTCATTAATGAATTTTGATATTCCATCACAGAATAGGTAGATGTTGACAAGCTTGTTGTCCTTACATTCAGCAGTGTTTGATGAAGGGTTGTTTGGGAGTTTAAATGAGAAGGTCACAAGTTTGTGGTCAGACTTTACTAGGGAAGGAGATGCCAAAGGAGTAATGTAAGAGGCAGCCATATTTGGAAGAATCAGGTCAAGAACATGTTGTCCTCTTGTAGGTTTGCTTGTCAGCTGCTCATGGGAGTTTTTGTTTATTAAGTGCAGGAATTTTTGAGCATATCCTACATTGATGGTATAGGTTTCTCAGTTTATTGAAGGGTAGTTAAAGTCACCAAAAATAATAGTATGTTTCTTTACTGGGAGATCATTTAAAAGACTGAGGAATTATATACAGCCATTGGGGACAAAGGAGGTGTCCTGTAACAAGCTATCAGTTGATAATTAATCCTGTCTAGACAGATTTGTAGTTCAATGAGTTCAGTTTGTGAGTCCCTAGGGGTGCCTGGAGGTATATATGTTAGCATGGAGGTAAAATGGTTTTGCTATTTAGAGTGCATTCTGTACACTATTGCATGTTGTTTCTTAATTTTATAGCATAAATAAAGAAGCAAATGTAATTGTCTTTGGCTACAAATGCCAAACTGAGTTCATAGCCTGCTTTGTAGATCTAAAAGAATATGTGTTTAAATTCTTAGTTGCCTAATATCTTCCTTGACTTGGGGGTCTTTGCATCTGTTGTATAATCCAATGTTTTTTCCTATTAGTGTAGATTTAAATTCCCAATTGTATATGTATCTATATGGGACTGCTAATTCTATACATGAATTTATATGGCCATAAAACTTTTTTGTGAATCTATATGCTGAGGCAATGTCTGGGATGATGTCATGAGTGAATTTTGAGACTTCAGCATAGAATTTGAAGAGATCTGTGCCTTTAAAGTTTTTGAATTCTGATGTTTTGGCTTCAGGGGTGGTTAGTTTGAGAAAAAGGTCACTAACTTGTGGCCTGGCTTAATTGGTGGGGGAGTCACTAATGGAATTGTGCACAATGATGCTGCATTTCTAAGTACAAGGACAAGAATATTTTGTCATCTAGTCTGGCAACTAATCTGGTCCATTAAGTTTATATTTATTATATCTATAAACTTCTATCCATGTCCTACATTAGAATGTAGGTACTCTAGTCAATTGATGGGTTGTTAAAGTCTCCCAGAATGATGGAGTTGTTATTTACAGAGGTAGGTCATCTTTGATTTTTAGGAACTTGACATGCACTGAGAGCTGATTTTGATGAGTGTCATTAGGATTTCAATATGTTCAATTTGTGGGTCACTGAGAATCTGTCTACAGGTTACATGGTCTCTGACAAATATGGGCATGCCACAACAATTGCCCTTGGGTTGAAGACATGGTAGGCACTAAACCCAGGTATGGATGGAATGCTCTCTGGACATTTAAACTACATTTCAGCAATTACAGAAATATGGATACCTTTGAAATGCAGGGGTTCCTCAAGGTCAAGCAGCTTGTTGTTCAGACTTCTGGCATTGAGCAAGGCTACCTTACATTGATTCTGTATTGATATCACTACATTTGCTATGTTAGAAAGCTCATTAATGGAACATTATATAAAAAAAATCATTGTGTGGCAACAAGAGCTTTAGCCAATATGTGGAAGCCTTTAAAAGACTGGTGTAGACCATCCCTTGCAAGGGTCATGTAACATAAAAGGCCAATCACAAACAATAGAATGGTAGAGTACATTAAAACCAACTATAATAAAGTATAAATATACTTATTAAATAAAAAGTACCTGTTTATTTCTTAACAAGCTGAGATTTTAAAAATCATTTTAATATTAATAAAACTGCATAAGCCTGGCAGTTTATTTGCATTTACTAAACATGTGAATGGTGGTATTCTATGCAGGTATTCCACGAGAACATTAAATGTGATGAATAGTGAGCTTCAGTTTGCAGTTGCGATAAAGAACAACAGCTGTGTTGCTCAGATATGTATACCTTTGATGATAAAGTCCACATTTTAAAAAAAAATTATGATCCATAAATTCCTTTAATGGAAGGAACCTATGAACCTATGAAGTGTATGAAATGCAAAATATGTAGTTTAGCTATGCAGTAATTAAACTCTTGTTTTTTTTTTCTATAGATTTTCCAATAAATATGAAGAAGCTTGCACAATTGCTCTTCAAAGGTAAGAAGCAGCATTCTGCACTAGAATTTTAGAGGGGTATTCATGTTACTTAAATATAACCCACATTAACTTAGAAAATGTCAGTCTAATTATTGCATTAAACTATTTATGCAAACAATATTTTTTAAGTGAATCATCAACTTTAGAGAAGGAACATTTATTGATTAGCTTTGTATCACCTCTCAAAAAGGACTATAATAATTCATTACCGTACTTCCTAAACAGCTGGCTTATACTTCAAGACTAGTACTTGTCTAAAAGCACTAGAAGGGTTGGGCTAATTTAGCACATTGAATAACTGGAGAGATTCACAGAACAGTTCTCCAAATGAAGTTAGCACGGAATGAATACAAACTAGCATAGTATTTGTCCTCTGGTCAGTAGTATTGACTATTGAACCATTAGAAACTACTATCAAGAGCTTATCAGAAATGCATGGAACAGCTAGACTGATCAAAGGCAGTCTTCCCTGTGCATTAAGGCTGTGATCTTCTGTTGTGACATCTATGATGAAATGGCACTACAGTGTCATTTGCAGTACTACTGCCAACAATGCACGTCATGGACAGACTAAATCTCATGATCCACACAACTGCTAACAAATGATATACAATGGTAAAAACTCTAAATCCCACCTCTGGCATCAGAAAATATGTGAGGGGTGGATGGCTTTAAGAGTGTACAGAATTGTGCTTGGCTGTCTCAGGTAAAAGCCAACACCTGCCACATGCAGATAAGCTTTACACTGACTATCTACATACAGTGCTACAAAGCTGCAGATCATTGTTACAGTCAGTAGTGCCTCAGGATCTTGCCAACTTTACGGTCAGTCTTTTTTTGTTTTCCTAAGAGTAACTGAATCACACACACACACATACACACACACACACACACACACACACACACGCACACACACGCACACGCGCACACGCGCACACACGCACACACGCACACACACGCACACACACGCACACGCACACACACGCACACACACACACACACACACAGTTTTCCAAGAGGGGTTAATATTTCTCCAATGCCAGCCCCTACTTCTCTCTCTCTTCACAATGATATCCTGCCACCAGCCAGGCCAAACCTTAACATTAAAAATGTAAAAAAAAAATAAAACTGTTAAATTGCCAACAGTAGCTATGTCACCAGAGATACACACATACCCTTATTCTAATAAACTACCAGCTACTATTTTTTGTAATTAAATTAATGGATACCTTTACCTGAAATAACCAAAATTAAGCAATGTACTTTGTAATATTAAATATATAGATATACACTTTTGCAAAAAATATAACATAGATGGGTTTCAACAAGCAGATGGCATGTGAATCTAATCTCTTATTTACTCATATTACTACCAGTAGCTAAAAAGTGTTCCTGAATTCTATATACTTCTGATTTGTAACTCCACACAGCAGTTGTACAGTATTACAGCCAATGACTTCCAAGCTTCAGATTCTGTTCAAGAACTGCAGTCCATTCTATGTCCTTAGAAAGGAAGGCATAAACTGAAATAAACAGTCTCTCTCTCTCTCTCTCTCTCTCTCTCTCTCTCTGCTTAAATGAGTTCCAAGTTCTGTATTTTCAACTACGAATGTAAAGTTTTCTATTTTCTCAGCCACATAACTCTGGGAGGATGAGCTATAGTCCAAATAAAGTAATGCTTCCTTTTAGCTGAAGTAACATTTCAAGGAATACTGAGCTTTGGGCAGTGCAAATACACTTACATTTGAGAAGCCAGCTTCACTTTTTAACAGATCTGCTGCTTTTCCATTGAAGGCAATCACTTATTCTGTGCAGTTCATATATTTCTTTCCATATTATATAAATTTTATGTGCTGCAATGCTTATGGAAAACAACCCCTCTATTTAATACAAGTTTTCTGTATGTTTTACTGAAAGATAGTTACAGCCTTCACTCAGCCTGGCATACTCTCCCCACCTTAGTCTCAAGTGCATTTTATTTATTCATTATTTGTTTGCATTTGTTTACCGGGATTATCCAGCTGGGCCAGAAGTGCCCATTTTCAGTGGAGTCCCGGGAAGAAAAGCCCCACATATAAGATCATATTTTCATATGATATCACCAAGAAGTTAAACTTGGGGGCGGGGGTTATAAATGCATTTTAAGTTACACTTACCAGTCTCTTGTCTTTACAGAATGTCTAGTAGTGCAGCCCCCATCACCGAGATGTTCCTCTTACCTGCACTGTTTGGCATACTAAGACAAACCCCTGTACACACTACTACTGGGGGCTCTGAAACAGCTTTTTTCAATAACAGGCAATGTTGCCAAAGCAGCCTTAACTTAGTCTACCCCATGACTCAGAGAGATAAAGCACTGGCTGTGACCTAGCTGACTCATGTTTGAATAGTGGCAAGAACACTTGAAGGAATACACTGGGGGAGATGCGGGTAGGTGTTTTTTGCTGGCTTGCACATCCATGAGGGAGGGAGGTAGTTTGCTACTTAGATTACACCTAGAGGGAGTACTGGGTGTTGTATCAGTAGATAATGGGCCTGTGGATCACATGCTGCTCATGGACCATAACTCTAAGTCAGGGAAAGGGCACATGCATGTAGGCTTGTAAGCTTCTGTGCAGTAGCTAGCCCTTGTGGAGTTCTTCTGTAAGAGTTGATGGGCTATGGGAGTAGATAAGGAGTCTGCTGGGTCTGTCATACTGGCCTTCTCACTATCACTTGGCTCTCGCCTATTTGGGCAATGAATGGGCTGATGAGGCCATACAGCAAGGGTAATAAATAGAATATAGGGTTTTTGCCTTGGCTGGAGGTGCTTGGTTCCTACCCCATTACATGAATGAACAGGTAAATAGAAAAAAGGAAGGACAGTTACTGGACAAGAATCAGAAGATAGGGTTTTAAAAAAAATCCTTAGCTTTGTCTTCCCCTTTGTCGACCTTTTAACACTGCTAACATGTCTTGCCGTACCTTCTTACATCTTTTGCAATGACACTATGTATGCATATGTGTGTGTGTGTGTTTCTGAAATAATATAAATATTTTGCATAAGCCTTCTTTCTGTATGTATTGCATGTCATGCAGCCAAAAGAAAGAATGTCATGGGCATTTGGATATAATGGCAGGCTTTGGAGATTAATAATGTTGCAGCACTTTTTACTCTACCTCAACCTTTAGGGCACTGTGTTCTTTAAAATAATCCCTTGTTTTGGTGTACAAATTCCCCCTGCCTTTGACAATCAGGAACACCCTTGGCTGACCTCATAAGATCTTTAATTTGAGATCTAAAAATTGCGCCTGTCTGGAATCAGTCTTTTGTGATCCTCCCAAGTTGTCCTTCCAAGGAATGATTAGTATCTTCACAAAATCATAACTTGGATTTAGGCTTACTGCTACTGGTCCCCTTCCAGAGGAACTCTGGTACATTTTAACAGATGTAATTCAGATTCATGCTTCTTGCTATGGCATAGCTCTGCAGCTGAAGTAGCAACATCACCAGCCTCTGTTGGAGACATTGGCACTGTCTGGGTCTCCACCCCTGCTGACTTCTACATGTGCTTATATCCATGCCGGACTTAATGCAACTATATGTACACTAGGTAATTTGTCATCAAAGGCATTGATAGATATCACTAAATACTGCAACTTGCTTGTTTCCCTGCTCTTCATGCCAGTCCAAATAAAACCTGGCCTGTGATACCTGAAATATTTGCCCCATCCTTGGGGAACATTAGGGGAAATATATAATTATCAGCCATGGGATGGGTAAGACTAATCTCTAACCAAATGTGATAGGTTAATTCAAGTACAAAAAGGGAAAATGGCTAGGCTTAAAATGACCCAGAAAGGCAGCTAACCTAGTACTTACCTATGAACCTATCCTTGTTATTAACTGGAATGGACTGCCTGGGGTAGTAATATCCCTTTCTCTCAACTGAAAATTTACTATAGTTGGGTCTCATGTGGTATCCCTACCTTCTACCAAGATAAAGTTCAGGTTCTTGTGATAATCTGGAGCAGCTACAATTTCAAAACTATCTGCCACTATCTTGGTGCTGTTTGTGTTAAGTTCATCATATGGCTCTTCTCCACCCTAGCTCTGTGGACATTTGTACCATGCATGGCCCACCTGGCTACAGTAGGAGCATTTAACTTGAAGTCCTTGATGTTTAATGGAATCAGTGGTCTTTTCCTCTGGAACCTGCTATGATAGTTTAGACTGCCACCCTTATACCCATGTGTGGTGCTAGGCAAACCTCTCTTATGCAGTTGTACCTTGCTATGTAGACAGAGGTCACCCTTTTCCCTATCCCTTTTGCAGAGGTACATTCCTGACCAGTCAAACAGATTTTCATATTGTCAGACAAATCACTGAATGCTTGTCTCATTATAAAAGATTTCCGAACATATCAGAAGCAGTAATATGGCACTCACACAAACAGCTGATAAAGTAATATCTTATTTCTACAAAGAAGCCATTGACAGTGGTCCTATCACAACCAGCAGCTAAAGAAGTACTGAATTTTATCTATCTCTTACTTTAAAGACCAAATAAGAGCTGCACATTTTGCAGGCAATGATTTCTAGGCTTGATCGCCTCTCCCAGAGTTGCAGTCAACTCTGAAAGCAAGGGAAAAACTACATTTAACAGTTGTTCTCTGCTTAAATTAGGCTCATGCTGTTTATTTCCTGCTTGGCTTTAATGTTGAATGTAAATTTTACAATTTCTACAGCCATGTCACTTTTGGAGGAAGCTATAATCCACATAAGTTAATGATGCATCATTTGATGTGCAGCATCATTTCAAGGACCACTGAGCTTTGGGTAATGCAAGTATGTGTACATTACAGAAGACAGTTTCACTTTTCTTTAGCAGCTTCCCTGCATTGCACTGAAAGCAATTGCATATTCTGTGCAGTATATCCTTTTTCAATCCATATATTTTACATACTGCAAGATATACTGAAAGTAACAGATTTTATGAAGAAGCATTACATTTAATTCAACTTAATACATGTTTCCTGTATGTCTTATTGAAAGACAACTGTAAAGTTTCCTCAGTCTGTTATAAGATTAACAATCTCATAAGTGGAAACTGGCCGTTTCCTGCAGTCTATCTAGACATTGCTAGTCAGAAGGGCTGTTCACATAACAGAAATTACAAGAGAGTTTGTCAAATATTCCCAAATGCTGACTACTCTCATACCTCTAAACGTAGACCAAGACTTAAGTTCTTTATCTGATGTTATTGGATATATTCCACATTTTTCATTTGTATCAGTCAGACTGCAATAGGTTAATCACTGACAAAAACATAGTCCTATCTATTCATATTCCTGATCTGATGATTTATTCTCAGATTCCTTACAAACTATAAAACATTCCCAATCTCCCCATTCAGCATATTATTGACACATCCTTAAACAGAGCTCTAGAAATGGGTTACAATTATACCCATTATCAATGCAGATCACAAGTATTTCTTATAGTCTTACAAGCTCATTTCCCTAATCTTCTCCAAAAACCAGCTTCTTCTCAACTGATCCCCACACCTTGATAATGATGCCCTCTCCTATGATAAACAGCATGGGTTAAGAAGGGCTGAGAGCACTTCTGCTACCCTGCTAACTCTTGCATACCACGTTTACAGGAATCCTTTATGTGATTTTGCAAATTTGTTTGACTGCCTATTATGGAAGTGTCTATGTTTTGAGCTAATGGCAGTCTAATATCAAAATGTCCTGCTTTGTTTTCAACATCACCTGAAAGAAGTGATGTCTTTTCTGTTCTTTTTTCTCAGTACTGTTTGGTGTCCCTCAGGGTTCGGTATTTACTATTTACTTCCCTACTTGACCTCCCTATATAGCTCTCAACTAAATAGGGATAAATCTCAACAGAATCAGCAGTAAATCCAAAAATAATCAGAGACAATCAGGGGCACAGTTTAAAATAGTAGCACTGTTAACTTGAGATGTTAACAGAATAAAATAACGTGAATTAATATACATTTTCTTAAGTAAAAAAGTCTGTAACTAATTATTGTCATTATTTATTAAGTGTAACTCACATCCATATCTCCAAAAGTCACCAGTTTTAAGAGGGATTAAAAAGGACAGAGCTAAAATATGTGTCAAAATCAGGGACAGTTGAAAGGTATGCCTCCCTCTTTCTCCTTTATATTAACATGATCTTGAATGTTAATGATATAGCTCTGTGCTGTTCTGGCAAAGATATTATTTCTATTGAAAAAAAACATTTTCTGTGTAACATTTTATACATCTTCTGCTGGTTTTCAGACAGAGGCCTCAAAAACAAAGGGACTACTTTTTAGCACACATAATAATCTCCACAGCCCAAAAATATTTCTCTGTTTTAGATGTTACTTACATACAGACTGTTTCTGATTTTTAAATACCTCAACATATGGCTGAGTTTATTAATGTTGTTTAGTGAGCACAGTTGAAGATCCAGATGGGAAAAACAGAGACCTTGCTGTGTATGTCCTATACTTTTAAAAATTATTTAGTAACTGAAGGAAGGATCTTTGCAGGTAGATCCCATGCCCTTTTCTGAATATGGCCTCACAGCATTAACCAATCCATCTGGCATGCAATACCTTCAAGCAACCCTAAATAAAATAGTTCACTTCATGACAAACTCCAGAAGAGAACTCTATTTGGGAAGGTTCATTGTCTTCCTATTCTTCATAATGTTGTTTTTTTCAGACTGATAAATTTAATTTGCTGTCCTATGTCCTCCACTATAAAGAAATTTTAATTTCAAAGCTTGAACAAAAATGCTTTGCTTACCTTTCCCTTCCTTTATTTTCACATTAACATCTCAGGTTATCATTTGTAAGTTCATAAATTATTAGATTTGGTTGTCAAACTTTCTGCTTACTAGCCTTCAAGAAGTTTGATTGGTATATCTCTTTGATAGTTTTTACTTTCCATATAAAGATCATGATTATTTTTGAAGGAAGTTAATGACTGACATATTTGAAAGAAGAAGCTTAAGCTTATTTTGTAATCTTGGAAGGCACTGTGTAATATATTTGTCACATTTTTCTGTTCCTGATTCTTGATTTAGTATCAGTTTCCATATTCTGGTGCTAGTTCTCTTTGTGATGCATTCCAGGCATATATATTTTATACAGGATTAGATCAGACATTGCCTTATAGACTAGATAAAATAAATCTTAGTAACCTGTAATAAGGTATGTAACAGTTTAAGTCTTTCTGAACAGTTCACGTTTTCCAGCCCTATAATTTTTCTGCTCAGGGGTCTTTGTACCTTTTCAAGTTCTTTCAGATGACTTAGCCAGCTCATTTGGCATAGAAGAATGAAACCTAACTATAACCAAAGTAAACTGATTTTGACTCAGGCACCTGTTGGAAGAGGAAAGGACAGGGATGATAAATATTAAGTTTGCTCACCTCTCTTTGAAGAAAGATGGGAAGTGTGTATGTGGAGCGCATATTCTCTATGATAGAAATCTTTTAAGGAGCCTAGGAATCACACAAGTCTGCCTGTCTATGGGGTGGGATGGGCTAGGGCCTATTCACCATGCCATGTTAAGTTAGGACTATTTCTTGCAAAGGCACATTGAATACCAGCATCTTGGATGCCAAAGAGCATGTACAGGGGATGTGGAGCTTTAAGCAAAATCTTGGTCTGCTTGATCCTTGCCCTGTGGGAATGAATGAGCTGTACATCTCACCTATGAATGAGACAGTAAAATAGTTGGGGGGAGCTCAATGGCTAGAGGAGGAGTGGAACAAACATGTTCTTTCAGATGGCTTGTTTGAAGACTAAAGTACAGTGTTGAATTAAATATTGGGTTGGATCGATGAGGTATAAAGCGGTACAGTGAACTCTTTGCAGTGACTAGACATGCCCTTCATCATTAGATGGGCTACAAAATATCCTTTTTAAACATTGGTGCAGACATGTTTATCAATGTTTAAATCACTGTTAAAAATTGTTACTAAGTCTATTATTATGTAATCTTTCTGTCTATAATTTGACCTTTTATTTCACTATTATCCTTTAGGTCTTTTTGCTACATCTCCTGATGCTATATTACTATTGTATCTGCCTTTTTAATTTCTCCAAGTCTTTTGGGTTTCTAATGCCATGACAGGAATGGACCCCATTCCTAAATCAAACTACTTTTAAAGTTCATGAAATTAGTATTGTTTTACTCTTTGATGTTAGCCAAAAGTGCTCTTCGCAGCACCCGCAATGTGCCCAGTAATGACTCCTGCAATTCGTACAGTGTTACATGAATTGGTAACATATCTAAATACAATTGTAAATTCTTTTTTATAAGACCAGTTGCTCCTACTACTATTGGAACTGTCTGGGTATCTTTCTTCCACATGGCTCTTGTTTCTGCCTGCAGATCGAGGTATTTTATGACTTTGTGTCTCCCTGTCCACAAGACACTGTAGTCACTAGGTGTGGTGATTTCAATGATCAATGCTACTTTTGTCTTCTTTTCTTGGACTACTATATCCAGTTTTCTAGCATCTCTCTTTTGGACTGTTAGTATTGGGTGATCCCATGTGATGTAAACTTTATCATTTTCTATGATTCTCTGTGGCTCATGTTTCCAGTGTTTTTCCACTTTGATACCAAAATGTTTGCACAATCTCCAGTGTAACAATCTCGCCACATTATTATGTCTTTCAGTATACAGTCCCTCTGCCATTAGAGAGTCACAACCAGCAAATAAGGTGTATGACTGTTTCCAATTCGGTTCCACAAAACCTACATATGTCTGTTTTTCCCACATGTTCAATGGACTTAGTAAACCCGCGTGTATGTAGCCCACTATTTTGGGCTGCCAATATTAACTTTTCATTTCTTAATGTAAATTCACCTCTCCTTAACCATTCCTGCATTAGTTCTTGATCAACATGAGGCTCTTCCAGAAGTTTTCTGTACTTCCAACTATATTTATGTTTTCTCCACATTTTTTGCCTTCTCATCTGGTCCTTCACCTTATATTCTTTCTTTTGTTTTTTAGCACATTCAGTTGCTGCCTGGTTTTTATCCACTTCTGGTTTGATTTCCATTCCTGCTTGATGTCGATATGCTCCTGCTAAATTAAGCAGAGATGTCATCTTAGGTTCATAGGTTCATAGGTAGGTACTAGGCTATCGGTGCAAGGGCCTAAGTAAGCCTAGCCAACAAAGTTCCCTGGCTTACGCCAACCCAAGAAAGTAAATTTCCTGTGCCCCTGTCGAGCAGAGCCACAGAAGTGATCCCCAGGGTGTATTTCCTATTTCCCATCCACTCAACAAGATTTTTCTTGAAAAGTGTTAATGAGGAACTTTGCTTGACATAGATGGGTAGCTTGTTCCAGAGTATGGGAAGTCTCTGGGACAGGAATCTATCCCTCCATCAAGTCCTGTTTATTGTGGTGACAAGGTTTAGGTCCCTAGAGCATGTAGATTGGAGGGATTGGGATTTCTTTAGGTGTAGCATGTCCAACAGTTCTGGGTTTGACACAGCTTTATATGTTAGGCAGAGATCACCTCGGAGTAGGCGATATGCTACAGAGTAAAGCTGGAGTTTTTTGAGACGATCAGTGTAGGGCATCTGTTTGAGGCCAGTAATCCTCTTTGTGAGGTACTTCTGTGACCTTTCCAGCTGCTGCAGATGTCTTCTGAGGTACATTCCAAAAGGGGCATTGTACTCTATAATGGGTCTATTGAGTGTCAAGTAGAGGGGAACAATGACCTCTTTTTGCCTGGATGAGAACCCTTTTGTGATGAGGTGTGCCATGTAGAAGGATATCCTGACTACAGTGGCAATGTGTTTATCAAAGGAGAGACTACTGTCCATCTGGGTCCCAAGGTCTCTTATCACACATTCGGTGTTATGAAGACTGCCACCTAGGTGGTAGTTCATGGGTACAGAGTTTGTACCAAAGGGGATAACAATGCACTTTTTGGTATTGAGCTTGAGGCCATGGCTCTGACACTAGGCATCTGTCGCAGTGAGGCTCTTCTGTAGGATGTCCACATCATTTGGGGACTCGACTATAGCTCCTAGTTTACAGTCATTTGTGAACTTCATTAGCCAGAGGCCTTCTGTGTTAGCCTGTACTTCAGAGAAGTTGATACCAAACAAGAGAGGTCCCAGGACTGATCCCTGTGGTACTCCACTTATCACTGGTTTGAAGTCAGATTTGGAGTCTTCAACTTTTACAGTATGGGTTCTGTCAGTGAGCCAGTTGGCAACCCATCTTGTGACACAGGGATTTATACCTAGTTTAGTGAGTTTAGCTATAATTCCAGAATGGGGGATGGTGTTGAAAGCCTTGGCGAGGTCAAGATAGGCTGTGTGAACCACCTTACCCTCGTCTACAGCTTTGGTGACTGCCTCAAAGAAGTCGACCAGGTTCAGGAGGCATAATCTGCCTTTCACAAACCCGAACTGGGTGGGGTCCAGAGTTTGGAGGTTACCAGTGTCTTTGTTTATGAATTCCATGATGATACGTTCCATGGCCTTGCAGACCAGGCTCATCAGGCTAATAGGGCGATAGTTCCCAGGATCAGTGGTGGCTCCCCCTTTGAGGAGTGGGATAACTGTTACTGTGCGCCATTCAGTGGGCACAAAGCCTGATGTGAGGCTATGATCGAACATGGTGCTTAGGTGGGGAGCCAGTTTGTTCTGAAGTTCGTGTAAAACGCAGCCTGGGATGTTGTCCGGTCCCATGGATGCTGTGTTTTTGGCTTTAGAAAGTTCTGCTTTTACCTGTTAAGTTGTGATTACAGGGACTCTGCATTTTTCCTGTATAGATATGGGCCCTTTAAGGGGTGAGAGGGGGGTAAAGTTAGCACTGAACCTATCTGCCAGGATGTTGGCAATATCAGCTGGTTCTGTAATTTTTGTGCCATTGTGCTGTAACTCAGAGCAGATCTGGGTGTTGCCATTGAGATTCTTGACATAGCTATAGAATGCTTTGTGGTTGTACTTAGAATCAGTGGCAATCTTGTTTTCATAGCTAGCTTTGGAGGATCTTATAAGGGATCTCAGCTTCTTGCTGAGGCTGACAAGGGAGCTCCTTCACTCATGGGATTTTACTCTCTTTTGCAACAATTTCTTCTTTCTGTTGTAGAGTTTGTTTATGGCGGGGGACCACCAGATTGGCTTCCTTTCTTTGGAGGATAGTGTCTTGGTTCTGTTTGGGATAGCATGATCCATGCACTCGTGTAAGTGCTTATAGAGTGCATTTGTGTAGAATTCAGCAATCATAACTGTATTGTCCGTCTGCATGGGTGTCATGAAGTTCACCACTTCTGTCTTATGAAGCAGGAAGTTGGCTTTGGAGAAATGTTTTACCATGGTTTTCTTAATGGGGGGTGGGGCGGGATGTGAATATCTAGGGTGATTAGCTTATGGTCAGATCTGACCAACGAGGAGTTGACTTCAGGTGTGGAACACCAGTCACTCATGTTGGTAATAAGTCTAGGATACTGTTGCCCCTGGTGGGAGTGTGGATAAGTTGATCCAGGGCATTGGAATTTATGAATTCCAGAAAGCGCTGAGCAAAGGAGTTGGTACATGAGTAGTTTTCCCAGTTAATGGTGGGGTAGTTGAAATTGCCCAATATTTTCCCGTATATCAAGAAAAGAGGAGTGGGAATCCTGGGGCATGGTGGGGGATCTGTAGCAGGCTACAATTTGGATTGCAGTTTTGCCCAGAGATAGTTGCACTTGGATAACCTCGGCTACATTATGCTGAGCAACTAGCCTGGAGGTGTGGATATCCTTAACCTTTGGTGTTCCGGTCCAGGTTAGATGGCCAAAAGGTGTGGTATGAGTTATAGCCTGGTAATGCAGGGGTGCTCTCTGGAGCCTTGAACCAGGTCTCAGTTACTGCACAGACATCGATGTTCTCCATTTTAAGGAGTGCCTCGAATGAGTACATTTTGAGATTTAGACTTCTAGCACTGAGTAGCATTACCCTCAGTTTTTGCTTGCCTGTTCCTGTTATGGTGGTGAATTTGCCATTTGAACATTGCTTAAAAAGGCACTATAGGGGCAGCAAGAGCCTTAGCCAGTATCCAGAATCCCAGGGGTGACAGGTGCAGGCCATCTCTGGCAAAGCATCGTGGTCTGTCGATCATGTCATCCCAGGCAGACAGATACTGGATCCCCTTAGAATGACACCAAAAGCTTAGCCAATTGTTGAAGTCAATCATTTTTTCCTTGTACTGCAGTATCATTCTGGGTGATGGCAGGCTGCTACTCAGGGCTAGGGTCATACCTGCCTGGGCTACAAGATCGGAGAGTTCTTCCATGTCTCTTTTCATGTAGTCCAGGGAGGTACATCTCAGGTCATTCACACTAACATGGACAATCACTGAGTCATATTTGTACTTGTTGTGGAGTGACCTGAGTGCGTGGGTTATGTGGCGGATCCTGGCACCTGACAGGAAGCTGACAGTGACCTTCTTGTTTAGCCTGGTGAGTGGGACATCAGTGTGCCTGACTATAGAGTCACTTATGACTAGTGTGTTGGGTACGTTGTTTTGCCTTATGGGCTGTGGTTGAGTGGCACACTGAGTCTGTGGGCTATGTCTCATTTGGGTTGTGTTGGTGGTGGGAGGTTACTTGCTTTTCTGCTTTGGAGGTCTCTGTTGCTTGAGCAGATTATTTTTGAGAGCCTCAGCGAATGTTATTGTGTTTCTATGTGTGGATTTTGGTGGTGTAGGTTTAGTGGGACTATGTGATGAGTGTGGTGTGGTGCAAGTGTTTACCTTCTCCTCTTGACTATCAAGTTCAGTCTTGGTTGGAGAGAGCTTTACTTCCAGTTTGGCTAGATAAGTGCATCTCTCACAGGTTGTAATGTTGGGCGGAAGGAGGAGAGGGTTGTCTGTGTACATGAGGCAATTGCTACAGTGCCCCAAGATGCCCAGATTCATCAGATAGACAGGAGAGAACACTGGGAGCTGACCCATGGACATGCCTGAATAAAAAAATATTTTCCTCTAGACAAGTGAGGAAAGTGAGTACAAGAGCTGTTTTTTTCTCTAAGCAAGTGAGGAAAGTAAGTACCAAAACTGTTTTCCTCTAGGTAATGAGGAATGGTGAGTGCTGCAGTAATTTGTAATTTATTTAGAGTTTAAAACAAGTTCTGAACAAGTGTTGAGCACGGATAAGCAAATTCAAGTGCTAAAACTAAGAATCTGGATCTTGTTATAGATAGGCTACCTAGTGCTTACCCTCCCACTGATAAGCTAGAAGGCTTCCCTCCAACACAGAAAGGCTTGGGGACACAGAAGCTTACAAACAGTCCAGGATACAGCACATCTGTATCTGGACTAAACTAGTTACAGGCAAGGGAGCCCGCAGGATTTTTTGCAGGGGGGTGCAAACCTAGAGCCCCACCCACATAGCTCCCCTGCCAACACAGCCCCGCCCAAGTCCACCCACCCACAGCCATTCCAGTGTCCCATTACTTGGCTATTTCTCCCCATTTACTGTAGACACTGTTCAAATCTGTGTGCATACTGTTTTATGCTTTAGTTCTACAATGATTACAGGCAGTTGGATTTAATTTACAACTTTTATTTCAAACATTATAGCCCAAACACTGAGGCATTTACTAAACCTAAATAAAGCAATAGTCTTACAATGAAAACAGACTTGGCATTAAAGCTTCTCTACTTTTGAAACTCACATTCAATGAAACAGCATTGAAACCCACATTCAAAGAAAATGCATCTGGCCAGTGGCAGGTTATTTACCTTTGAACTGTTTTCAAGCAATAGGCTCCTTGCACACCGTTAGGGCCATGCAAAAGTTATTTGATTTACCTGATTGTATTAATTATAATATATAATTGAATTATATCCCTTGTATTATACAGCAGCACTTGTTTGAGTGACTCTGCTGAAGTAAAAGTAATCTGAATAATTCCACATTAAAGATATCTGAAACTAATGAAGATGTTGTTGCTAGAAAACAACTGTATATTTCAGTGTTTCATCTACAAATTCAGTGCCTGTTGCCAAAGAATAAATTGCCTATGTTAAATTAAAAATGGTAAGCGGGTATATTGCAATAGAAAATGGATGATAAGCTGAAAAACAGGTTCATAGTTATTAGGCATCTCATCCAAAGGAGGACATCCTGAGGACTGCAGCATACAAATGTATATGCTGTAGGAATAGAACCTTAAGCCTTTACATTAAGATGCAAGTATTCTACTTGTGGTGCTACTAACATAGCTTTAAAACTTTATACCACAATACAGATACCATTTGCTAAACAAAACAGTTGCACATTGTAAATAGACTTGGCATGAGCAGCAGTGAACTTAGCTTCCCTTAAAACTCACAGTTCCTTGAAAATGCACTTGAAAATTCCACCTGTTAACTCTAACTTGGGCATTTCACTTTCTCACAAACATACCACACCCCTCAAGGCCTCAACCTTAGTGCAAGAAATATGGACAAAGCCTAAAATAAATAGGGACAGATTATAAATATGGCTCTCAGAAACTTAGAAAATTGCAAGAGTAACAGGATTTGTGTTAGTATGCATTTTCTAAATGACATGACATCTAAAACTGAAATGTCTCATTTAGCAACTTCAATCCTTTTAGGAGGAATATGGGGCAAAAATCTGGACAGCTGAGGGGTATGCTACCTCCCTCTTATACACACACCAAATAATTCTGGTCAGACAAATTAGTTCTGGGAAGGTTGCACTGATTGAGCTGAAGTGGGTGAAATCCTGGTAGCCAGTGATAACTGATCTGCAGCTCAGCAATGTGGAGCATTAAAGCATTTTTAGCAGAGCATTGTTTCATCACTACCTATTGTGTTTGCACATAAGCTGTAGTTATTTTAAACATTTGCCTTTTTTGATTACTACAGAGTACATTTACCCACCAGAGCTATTGTGTTTTGACTTCAGTGTGGAGCTGGTTGTTGCAGGGCTTGGCTTTTAAGTAAGGTAGCTATGCTTATTTACCATATACCATTAAAGCCACCCTGACCCAACTACAAGTGTACTAACACACAGACACTGCTATAAGACACTGGTATGCAATAAAATGTAATGAGCTTCTGAAAATACTGTAATCCTGTCCTTTTATTACAATGAATATAAAATACTTAATAAGGTAAAAGCTCATAATCTTGAACCGACAAAACTACTTTTCCACACTTCAAAAACAATAATAAAATCAAACCCTCAGAAATTTTGGAAAGGTGTCTCTACTCTACTTAACCCCAGCAAACCAGATACCCCTACCCCAGACCCAAACGCTCCTGACCAAGACTTGGCTACCCAATTTAACTCTTTTCATTTAATCCATTTCCAAATTCACGCCATCTTTCTTTAACACCACTACATTCTCCAAAACTCCTTACCATCCCCAACCATCTCTACCCCACTCTGCTACTACCTCCTCATTCCCATCTACTAACTCCCATCCCTCCACTCCTCCTACTCCTACTACTTCATCAGCTTCATCTGCCCCTAATTCTCCCCCGTCACACTCCTTGTTTCTCATTTAAACCTATACCCACTTCTACTATAAAGAAATTCCTTATGAAACTGAAGCCATGCACCAATGCTCCTGATAACATCCCTTCTTACTTTCTTAGCAAAGCTGCTGAAGCAATCCCTATTAGCATTTTAATCAACCGCTCTATCCAAGAATGTATAGTACCCCAAGTCTGGAAAAGGGCCTTTATCATACCTCTACATAAAAGGTGGCAACAACAAGTATTCTGTCCCCATCTCTAAGCTCCTAGAAAAGTGTATCCAACTACAACTCCTTCCACATCTCTTAGATAATCACCTACTAACTCCCACACATGGATTCAGACCACATCATAGCACTATGACCGCCTCCTCTCCTTCCTTGAAACTAAATAAAGCCCGCGACTCTGGCCAAATTGTTTCTACCCTACTACTCTCTAAGGCCTTTGACACTCTCTCACAGCCTGCTACTAACTAAACTTTCTAAACTTAACCTATCTCCTCCTCCTTGAACTGGTTCTCCAGCTACTTATCTAACAGATCTCAAGCAGTCAAATGGAAAAAGGCCACCTCCTCATTTCTAAATACTCCTACTGGGGTACCCCAGGCTCTATACAGAGTCCCTTCTCTTCAATATATTTATAAATGATTTCCACTCTATCCCATTCTCAGACATCATCCAATATGCCGATGATTCTGCTATTATCTGCACTGCCACCTCTATCCCTCACTCCTAAAACTGACTCAAGATGCTTTTACAACAACTGAGCAATGGATGAAAAGGAATCACCTAGCACTCAATGCCTCTAAAACCAAATTAATGTTATTCACCCTCTAAGGCAACTTCTTTCAATATAAACACATTCCACATCTCTAGACAAAATAATCTACCCCTGAACTGGTGTGACCAAGTTACTTGGGGTCCAAATTGATAACTAGCTCAAATTCAACTCCCACCTACAGTTAAATATCAAGAAAATCCATCAAAACTTGGTATGCTTTACCGACAAAATCATTACCTTACACCTGCTACCAAAAATCACCCTCTACCTCATTTCTTATCCCCCCCTTCTCTATGGAGCTCCACTCCTAACTAATCTACAGACCTCTCTAAAAACACAACTTTCCTCTTGCTACAACAAAATTGCCAAGTTCGCTACCAACCACAAGTCCTCCACCCACCACTGTTCCTCTCTCCAAAACTAAAATGGCTAGAGCTACCCAGTTCTCACATATACTCAACTAAATCTTGCACATAAGCTCATTTTCAACCCCTCCTTTGTCCCTCCCTTTCATCAGCCTTTAAAATGCACCTTCCTGCTAGAGTATTAAGGTCCAACAATCAAAATCTATTAGAAGTATATAAACCAACTCGTCCCCCAGGCAAAAATCTTCTGTCTTATGGCCTTGCATGCCTTTGGAACTCCCTACCACCTTCCATTCCAACCATTTTATATTTAAAAGATCTCTTCACTCACATCTAGTATCCCAGTGGGAATGCTCTTGCTCCCACCCCACATTAACACTTGCAAACTCCATCTTCCTTCTTCCTCTGTTTCCTCCTGCAACTTTCCTAATTACCCACCCTAACTCATACATATTATTCCTACAATTATCAGAAATAATATACTAGGCCACACTTCCCAAGTATTGCTTCCTTAATACGTTATTGCTTCTCAGTACTTTTGTGCATTGCTTCCTAATATGTTATTATTCCTCAATATTGTCATGAAATGCTTCCAAATATGTTATTTCTCAGTGCTTTTGTGCTAAATTTCCCTTTAGTCTGTATTACCCATTAATTTCATCACTAGATTGTACTTTTTGTTGTATTATTTGCAAATTGTTATTTCTTGTATGATTAACTTCTGTGTAATTGTATAATTTGTATATCTATTAATAACCTACTTAGTTTTGGAGCTTTTCTCCCAGGACTCCATTGAAAACGGGTTCATTTGGCCCAATGGACTATCCTGGCAAACCAACTGCAAATAAAATAAATAAAATACTGTCATATGCATTTCAATACCCAAGGCTTATACATTATCTAGTCATGTAAATATTCTCTGCATGGCAACAACGAAAAGGCTTTCAATGCTGGTAATTCTTTAACAATATACTTACTAAAGCTTACTTGCATCTTACAATATCCGACAAGCTTACTAAAGCTTACTTGCATCTTACAATCTCCGACAAACTTACCTGATGTTCATTAAACCATGGCTACTTAAACAGAGAAACAGGGCACTGTGACAGCATACAGTTCCAGAATAAGAAGCATAAATCAACAGTACAAAACCAGAACATTTTGCAAAATCAAGGACAGATGAAAAGCCACGGTCTACTTTGGATGGGGAATACTCTGCACACTTACACTGCATAACTGCTCCTTGCCTTCCATGGACACATCCAGAGCCACTACAATGGGAGTATGTCACAATATGAAATGTCTCTGGCTGACAGTGATGGATCTGACACTCATACCTCTCAACTTCAGAGCAAGAAATCTGGACAAAGCCATACACAGAACTAGAAGTAAAATAAGGCCAATTTTAAATATTGCTCTTATAACTTAAATAGAACAGGTAGATCTTGCATTAGTACAAATTTTCTGAAGGGTATGAAATCTGAAACTCAAATGTCTGCCATTATTTTCTAACTTCAATCTTTAATGACTTGCCACTAATTTGAAACCACAATTTTATGAAAACGGACCAAAATGTGATGCAAAATACCTGTCACAAAGGGACACCTCTTTAATATTAACAGTTAACTTGAAGCAGCCAACAAAATAAGAGCATCCACATGCATTTCTGAAATAAAGGAAATCTATAAGTGATCATTACAGTTATATATAATTGTAAACCCTCCACATTTTCTTCCAAAATTGCCATTTTGGAGGAGGGATTATTAGGAGACTGCAACATTTTGAGCCAGAATTGGGGACAATTGAGATGTTTGGATATTCCTAATCTACAAAGTGATTTGCACGTACCTCTCAACCTCTTAATGCAGGAAATCTGAACAAGGCCAAATATATTGGGGAACATACAAACACTACTAAAAATTGCTCTTGTATAAACGTAAAGACAGTCTTGCATTAGCATGCATTTTTCTGAAGGTTATGACATCTGAAACTCAATGTCTGTCATTTAATGGCTTCATTCCTAAATGATTTGCTAGAAAGTCACAAATTTGAGGAACAAACCAAAATAAGCAGCAAATATCTATTCATTCTGCAAAGATATGGACAACTGAGAGGTATAGTTCAACCGGGGCTGTCTGAGCTTGCTACCCCACTCACAAAATCATGGTCAAATGGAGCCTCCCCTGCAGCCATTCCAATGTCCCATTCCTTGGTTATTTTGCCCCATTTATCATAAACACTAATGTGCATACTGCTTTACTTCTGCGATGATTTAGGATTTCATTTGAAAGTTTTATTTTGCATTTTACAGCACAAACCCTAATACATATCTGTTAAAGCAATGCAGTCTCACAATGAAAATAGACTAACATTAACACTTCTCTGCTCTTGAAATTGCATGCATTGAAACAGCACTGAAAACCACTTTTAGAGAAAGTGCATTTTGCCAATGGCAAATATTAACTCTGGGCTGTCTACAAAATCATAGGCCCTCGAACATAACATACACGTGTTTTTGATACACCTTCCGCACTGTATTACATTATATTCCTTGTACAATACAGTACAGTTGCTAGAGGGCATTTTAAATTTATTGTTTTGAACATTTTTCCAGTAAACAATGAAACAAAAGCATCCACCAATGACAAACTGCCCAATTCAGAACATTACCATCATAAAAAGTCTACTCAAGTCCACCAGTATCAGTAAAAATATACACAATCTCTGAAGTAGTAAACTCCACATTGAAAAAATTTGTAACTAATAAAGAGGTTGCTGCTAGCAAACAATTTATATGTCATTGTTTAATCTACAAATAAAGTGCCTGTTACCCTTGAAGAATAAATTGCTTTTGTTGCATGCAATAAAAATGAAAAGCTAGGAATACCACAATAGGGAATGGATAGCAAACTGTTAACAGGTTCATAGTTACTAGTTATCTTTGCCAAAAAGACTGCAGCATCCACCCCTTTACAACACAATACAGCATCAGCAATGCATTTACCTACTGTGGGAGTAGAACCCACAGCCTTCAGCAAGTACACTATCTGTTGTGCTATTAACAATGCAAGCAGACTAAACACAAGCAGCCCTAAACTTTGCTCCCCTGCAGCTCTCGACTCCTTGTAAAATCTACTCGTCACTCAGCTGTATCTCTGAACTTTTCAGCACAAAAAATCTGGAAAAAGCCAAAATTTATTGGGGACAAAAGACCAGGGACACATTTTAAACATTGCTTGTATAATGTTTGAAAGTTGCTAGAATAAAATGCTGCGTTACCACCATACATTTCACTGCCACGTCTTGAACCCAGGGGACCCGTGCAAAACAGTCAGAGCAACATACCACTAAATCAACTGTTTTGTGAAAGAGGAAGACTGAAACTTAAATAGCTACCATTTAGTGAATTCAGTTCTCACCATAGCACAGCTGTCAACCTCTTAGCACAAAAGACCTGAACAAAGCCAATAATGGGTGACTACAACCACCAAACATTCAGTGAATTCAGTTCTCACCATAGCTCTCAACCTCTTAGCAAATAACACCCAGACAAAACCAGTAATGGGAGAATATAGCCCCAAACATATTCAGTGAAATCAATTCTTACCATAGCTCTCAACATTAGCAAAAAACCTGGATGAAGCCAATAAATACCTGAACAAAGCCAATACTGGGTGAAGACACTAACTATAACTGTAACCAAGTAGTAAGGGAGACTGGATCTACACATTTTATTTTTCCCCAGGCTGATTAACTTTAAGAGTGCACTTCAAACGCTTTTAAATAAAGTTCTAGAAGGACAAATTAGAGTCCCCATTGCTTCTGTTACTGTGGTGGAAGAAGCACCTTTACCCTCCAAAGGCATACGTAGCAATTTGCAACTTTGGTCCTGTTGCTAGCTGAGAAATGAATCACACATCTTTGGAAAAAAGGATGAAGAACCAGCTATAAGTCAATTAATAAGTATGTATGTTATATTAAGTAATGCAATTAGAGCAGTCATTAACCACTCCACACTCGAAAAATGTAGCTCTATAGGGGGGAGGTTCAACTAAGTATGAGGGAAAGGATACTGAAACACTTCTTTCTTTTACAAAATTCACAAAATATACACACGGAAGGTGCAGAGCACTACTCACTCACACAAACTCCATCTCAAGTAAGTTGTGTTTTGGCGACAACCGCCAAGTGTTCAGTCACTGTGAAAAAGGACTCCGACTCAGGAGTGGAGCAACCAACCTACCTTCTTCTTGTACCAACACCACCACCAGTCCAGTCCTTCCACCACACGATGGTTTTGAATAGCCACAGCCATGAATCAGGAAGGATAGTCTTCTCCACTGTCCACCTGCAGTCTTCCATAATGATGCGGTCGCCAGTTATAAAGTTTAAGGAGGAGTTTGACGCTTGTCACGTTAGTAATCAAGTATGCATCATTGTGTCATGTGACTGCCTGCCACACCACCTCCGCTAACATTTCTTCCTAAAAGTCCGATTCTACGAACAATGCAGGCTTTACAGAAAAAAAAGTAAGCGGAAATAAAATAGAAAAAAGTGTCTTTTACAGAAAAAAAAAGTAAGCGGAAATAAAATAGAAAAAAGTGTCTTTTGCAGATATCATTAAGAAAATCCAGGGGGTGCATGGTTATAGGGAAGGAGGGAAACAAGCACAAATGCAGGCTCTTAAACCAGAAAGTTGAAAGAGATGGAAAAACTGCCCAAATGGCCAAAAAACTACAATTTCTGGGCCAGAAACCATTCTTGTGGTAGATAGGCTATGTAGTGCTTACCACTTCCACTGATAAGCTAGAAGGCTTCCCTCCAAAACAGAAAGGCTTGGGGGCACAGAAGCTTAAAAACAGTCCCGGATACAGCAAATCTGCATCTGGATTAGACTACTTACAGGAAAGGCAGAAAACAAGTTTGGAATTTATATATATATATATATATATATATATATATATATATATTCTTTTTATTAATTTTAAGTTAAGTGGGGTGGCTTTCTCAAAAAGTTCTCTCTGTATTAGAAAGAAAGAGCTAATGACAGTAGCAAATACACTTTAAATGCAGTACAAGCTAGCACACTTGAGTGTGTAGCAATATTAAGGCAAATGCAGTTTAAATAAATGCAGATAAGTTAAAAATGACAAAAACAAGTTTATGAAAAATCAAATAAGAGCACTTTTACGCTTAAAAGCACACAGAACAGCAAATTAAGGTAGAAGACAGTTATGTAAGAGCAGTTCAAGAAACTATAAGTATTTTTTTTTTGAGAGGGAGAGAACAGAGCTGATTAAAATGCTATAGGGGATGTCCTTCCCAAGTGCTCTCTCTGTACACAGCAGAGGAGATGGGACTGGTCAGAGTGTCTGAAATCAAAATATAATTTCACTGTACTCAGTTGAGTGAGCAAATGAGATGGGCCCAGTAGGAGTGTCCAAAACAGATTTACAGCAGGGGCGGGAAATTCCAAAGCCACCAATATTAATGGCACAACAAGAACAAGGGGGGGAGACTAACTGCAGCTAGAGACAGGGAGTACAGTATTCAAGTGAAACAATTATCTACAAATTTCTAATCTTAAATAAGTGCAGAGAAAAGTATACTTAAATCAGCTTTTGTCAGTTGATTTATGCAGGCGAATCTCAGCAGCCAACCACTCGGAAGATGAGCAGAATGATTAAAAAATGTGACCAGCACAGATTATAATGCAAGCAGAAACCCCTAGGCTAAGTTAACACAGAATTTTAAAAGCAGTCTAACAACTTTCAATGTATCCAGATGGCTACACTTTTTCACATTTCAGGCAACTAACTGCAGCTAGAGACAGGGAGTACAGTATTCAAGTGAAACAATAATCTACACATTTCTAATCTTAAATAAGTGCAGAGAAAAGTATACTTAAATCAACTTTTATCATTTGATTTATGCAGGTGAATCTCAGCAGTCAGCCACTTGGAAGATGAGCAGAATGATTAAAAAATGTGACCAGCACAGATTATAATGCTAGCAGAAACCCCAGGCTAAGTTAACACAGAATTTCAAAAGCAGTCTAACAACTTTCAGTGTATCCAGATGGCTACACTTTTTCACACTTCAGACAACTAACTGCAGCTAGAGACAAGGAGTACAGTATTCAAGTGAAACAATAATCTACAAATTTCTAATCTTAAATAAGTGCAGAGAAAAGTATACTTAAATCAGCTTTTGTCAGTTGATTTATGCAGGTGAATCTCAGGAGCCAACCACTTGGAAGATGAGCAGAATGATTAAACAATGTGACCAGTACAGATTATAATGCAAGCAGAACCCCCTCGGCTAAGTTAACACAGAATTTCAAAAACAGTCTAACAACTTTCAATGTATCTTCCTCATGTTTCAAAACTTTCACCACATTTGGATCTCGTGAGGTCAGTAGATATGTGTGGAGTCCCACGACTTCAGATCTATACATGTAATCCATTTCAAGGAGGCCCATCCCTCCTTCAGAATGGGGAATATATAATCTTGGTATACACTGATTTTTATAAATCATTTGCTGAGCATGAAGCATCCTTCTTGTTTTGATATCCAATCTATCCAATACTTTTTGAGGCCAGTCAGTCACTCCAAAACTATAAGTTAGGACATGAAGAGCAAATTGATTTATAGCTTGGATCTTATTCCTAGGTGTCAATGCTGTTTTCAGGATTAATTTAAGTCTTCTAAAGTACTCCTTACTAAGCTTTATTCACATTTGTCATGTTTTATTACTGATCTTTATCAATTCCCAAGTATTTATGCACCCCTCTTACTCAGGTTATTTTATATCACATTCTTGTTCCAAACTGATGTTTTCCTAGTGCTGTAATTTTCCTTTTTTAAAGGTTGCTTTTGTACATTTATCAAGACCAAATGCCATTCCAATATCATCTGAAAATGTTTTGACAACCTGCAGCTGTGCTTTCAGTTCCTCATCTGATGAGCATACAATTTTAAATCATCGACAAAGAGTAGATGAGAAGTCATTAGACTTTGTTGTTTTCTAGAAGCCAAATTATAGCCATGACCTAAGCTATTAAGTAAACAGCTTAATGGGTTAATGGCAAGGCAAAATAGCAACAGTGACAGGGAGTCACCCTGGAATATCCCCCTTTGGAGTTTTATCCCTGGGATAATAATCTGTCCTTTATCATGGCTTAATTGCAAAGTCGTCTGCCACTGTTTCATGGTTACTGTAATGTAATCAATCAGTGTAGGCTGTACCTTATACATTTTTAAAGCACTCTTTTATCCATGTATGTGGGATACTATCAAATGCTTTTTATAGTCAATCCATGCCATACTTAGATTCTTCCTTTCTTACAGTTCTCCACTATAACTTTATTTAACAACAAATGATCTTTTGTTCCATATGACTTTCTTTTATTGCCCTTTTGTTCTACTGCCATAATTGAGTTTTCTTCTAAATGACTATAAACTCTGTTTGCGTCAATCCATGTGTATAGTTTATACATCGTCAGAAGACAAGTTATTGGTCTATAATTTTTAGGGTAGCTTGCAGGTTCACTCTTAAGTAAAAGCATTGTTTTTCCTGTTGTTAACCAGTGCAGTGTCTGTTCGGGGTGTGCATATAAATAGTTCTTACTCATGGCTAGATCCTCGTGTAAAGAAGTTAATACTTTAAGCCAAAAGTTAGGCACTGCATCAGGGCCTGGGGTTTTCCAAGTAGAGGCTTTTCTCAACTTTGTTTCAATCTCTCTAGCTGTTATTTCATCCCATTTCATATCCTGTACCTTTAAACTTCTTATTCTTTCTTTTACTTCTTCTATCCATTTAGCATATTTGTTATGTTCCAAAGGATCTTCATAGATACTTCTCCAAAATGTATCTACTTCAACTTTTTTCAGTGGTCTATCAGTTCCGTTTACCTTATTTCCCAATTCTCTATAAAACTTTTTTGAGTCAACAGTAAATAGCTTATTTTGTGCTTTCCCCTTATATTTATCTTCGTATCTTCTGAGTCTTTCTGCCTGTTTTGAAATGTTTAGTTTGTTATCTCCACTAGTGCATAATAGATCCTGGTCTGCTCTAATACTGCGAGCTGCTTTTATCACATCTGTCTTTCTTAATATTTTTGTTGATCTGTTCCATCTTCTATAATCTTCTAACAGTGACACTTCTTGTCTTAGCTGCTTTATAGTTTTCTCTGTTTGATATTTCCATGATGGTATTCGCTTTTGCCCCCCCTTTTCCCTCGCTACCCTATGTTCCTGTAGTAGAATTTTATCAGTTATTAATTTAGCAGCACAGTAATATATTCTGTTTACTTCTGTTATATCGCATGGATCTCTATGAACAGTCCTAATTACTGTGTTCATTTGTTTTATCAAGCTTCTAACTTTTGGGGTTTTATTAACCTTCTACAGTCTATTTCTCTCATTCATCTTGATATATCTATCTTTGTCTATTAAATCAAGCAGCTCTTCTCTTAACTCCTTTTCTTCCATACTGAGGGCACATCCCTTGTTTTCCGTTTCCTGCGGGCATTCTATAGAAAGTTCTATAACATCTTCTTGTGGCACATTCTCTTCAATTTCATCCTGTGTCATCTGTTGTTTTGTCATATGGAAACTCACTGGCCTATCACTCCTCAACATTGACTGCATCAGTTTCCACAGTTTCCTGTTCCTTTCCTTCCTGTCTAGCTTCAAGTGAACTTTTATACTGGTTTCCTGTGGAAGGCTCCAAAATATCTTGATATGGCACCTGACCTGTTGCTTCCTGTTCCACTGGTTTCTCCTTAATTTGGATATCCATTGCTCTATCCTGTTGTGGTGGTTTCTGCATTTGATTTTCTACACTGAATCCTTCTCTTTCCAGCTGTTCCATTACCTCAGTTTCTATTTCTTTGACTTCTCCATTACTAATCTCTTTTTCTACTTTTCCTCTTAGTCTTCTTATTTTTTGTATTATAAAGTTTTACATATCTGTATTCCTTTGCCTATATTTTTCTTCAAATATCTTTGGTGCTGCTCTTTTTGTATTAGTTAGTTTTGCATTCTCTTTTGCATAAATATTACACCATATTAAATCTCTTTTTCTTTCCCCTGTCCATATTTCTTCTTCACATGTCTCCTGATCTTCTTGCTTTTCCTTATTCTGGGGACTCACTCCATCATGCTGTGATGTAGTCTGTTTTAGAACTTCTAATTTAAATCCTTCACTTCGCAGGCACTCCATAACTTCAACTTCTATTTCTTTAACTTCTACTTTACTAATCATCTTTTCTACATTAAATTTTTGTGCTTTTAGTCTTTTTATTGTGAAATTTTCCATATCTGGATGCCTTTGCCTGTATTTTTCTTTGAATATCTTTGAAACTGCCTTCTGTATATTAGTTAACTTGGCTTTCTCCTTTGCATAAATATTACACCATATCGAATCTCTCTCTCTTTCTTTCCCATGTCCATATTTCTTTTTTATATTTTTCAAATATCTCTAGGTTTTGTTGTTTATATTTTCTCACTTCCTCAGAGGCTTCTTTTTCCAGGGAGATCAACGTTTCTTGATCTATACGCTGTTTTTCAAAAATCCATTGTATTAATGAATGCAAATTTTTATTTGAAGCTTGTGACAGTTTTTCCTGCTGATGTATTTTCCTTTCCTCTAATTTCTCTCTTAATCATTTTGTATACCTTGTGTCTGGAAATTCTGGGCTTTTTATGTAATAATAACAATACATCATTTCTTTCTTATCCTCAGTAGTCCACTCTGTCATCTTCATGGCTCTTCTTTGTCCAATCAATTTTTGTCATTTTATGTGGACTACTACTTCCTTCTACAACAGGGGGGGCCATCCACCCCCTGAGCCTGGCCCCATTGTAGGATTGCTTCTATATTTTGAAGATTCTACACTGTCATTTTTTTCCAGTCCTGGCACCAGTGCGCCTACCATGATTGGGCACTTTTTTATTCTGGGTCTTGTGCACCCAGCTATCTTTTTTTATTTTTGATTTACTTCTGCCCATGATATATGCTATATAAATACAGTCTATATATCAGTGTCGCCTTGGTGAGATTTTGTGAAAAATAGGGCCCACCTCGCGAAGGTACTCACCAAGACTTGAGGATGAATTCAATTTCAGCACTACTACGCTCCTTTGCTTGCTGACTTTTCATCTCTCCATCAGGACCCCTATTGTGCCTATTGTACTTGGTGTGTATTCTTATGGCTTACCTTATAGAACTTCTACAACTTTTATTGAAGTAAATATATTACCCTGTTTATAGTCCCAAGCATATCTGGTTATCCATACCACCTTTCCTGCTTGTGTATCTGAGAAGAATTGTCTAAAAAGAACTGGCCCCAGTACATAGCACTGAGGATCAGAACTGGTGACCCTTGATGGGATACAGAGGTAGCCCCAACTCTTACAAGCTATATTATGTTGATCACACAGGAATCACATTTACTGTTTTTAATGTGTCATTTATTTTCTTTTGTAGAATACTGTCACTTTAGATAGGCCCTATTATGACTCTCTCCTTTATTTTGCATAGAATACTGGTCCAGCTGATGGATCTAAAACTTTTTTTTCTTTCTTTTGTGACCCCCCCCCAACACTTTCTGAAATGGTACCACTATGGGCTCTCACAATAGTCAGGCACATGCCCACATGATAACATTCTAAGATGTCTAATGTGGATTTAATTAGGTTTTCCTTGATTCTGAGTTGGAAATGACCTGCTTTCTTGTCTGGTCCCATGGACTTGAGTTTTTTGTTTTTTTTAATTAAGGGTGGTAGTTATCAAGTAGTTGTATTAGAGCTGTGTCTCCATTATAGTACTTTGACATAATTATTGGTTTATTATTTAGTTTGTATGCAATTTGTTTGCAGGTATTTGCTGTGTCCTGTGACTGAGAAAATTATTTTTTATTGAAAACATGTTGCATTCACAATTTTCACTTTCTACTTCGTGATGCAGTTTTTTGATGTAATTGATAGCATGTTGCATTCACAATTTTCACTTTCAGTTTTCTGATGTTGTTACAGTGGATATAAAAAGTGTACACACCCTTGTTAAAATGCCAGGTTTTTGTGATATAAAAAATGAGACCACAATAAATCATTCCAAAACTTTTCCCTCCTTTAATGTGACCTATAACCTGTACAATTCAATTGAAAAACAAATATGTTAGGGGAAAAATATAAAAAATAAAAAACATACAATAAATTGGTTGCATAAGTTTATACACCCTAAAACTAATCCTTTGTTGAAGCACCTTTTGATTTAATTACAACATTCAGTCTTCTTGGGTAGGAGTCTATCAGTATGGCACATCTTGACTTGGCAATATTTGCCCACTCTTCCTTACAAAAGCAGTCCAAATCTGTCAGATTGCAAGGGCATCTCTTGTGCACAGCCATCTTCAGGCCACCCCACAGATTTTCTGTTGGATTTAGGTCTGGGCTCTGGCTGAGCCATTCCAAAACTTTAATTTTCTTCTGGTGAAGCCATTCTTTTGTTGATTTGGATGTATGCTCGGGGTCATTGTCATGTTGAAAGGTGAAATTCCTCTTCATCTTCAGCTTTCTAGCAGACGCCTGAAGGTTTTGGGCCAAAAGTGACTGGCATTTGGAACTGTTCATAATTCCCTCCACCCTGATTATAGCCCCAGTTCCAGCTGAAGAAAGCAAACCCAAAGCATAATACTGCCACCACCATGCTTCACCGTGGAGATGGTGTTCTTTTGGTGATACAAAGTGTTGCTTTTGTGCCAAATGTACCTTTTGGAATTGTGGCCAAAAGTTCTATCTTGGTGCCATCAGATCATAACACATTTTCGCACATGCTGTTGGGAGACTCGGTGTATTGTTTTGCAAATTTTAGCTGGGCCTAGATGTTTTTCAGTGTAAGAAAAGGCTTTCTTCTTGCAACCCTACCCCATCATCCAGACATATGGAGAATATGGGAGATTGTTGTCACATGTAATACACAACCAGTACTTGCCAGAAATTTCTGCAGCTCCTTCAGTGTTGCTATAGGTCTCTTGGCAGCCTGCCTGACCAGTTTTTGTCTTGTCTTTTCATCAATTTTGGAGGGACATCCAGTTCTTTGCAATATCACTGTTGTCCCATATTTTCTCCACTTTTTGATGACTGTCTTCACTGTGTTCCATGGTATAACCAATGCTGTGGAAATTTTTTTGTACCCTTCTCCTGACTGTTACCTTTCACCAATGAGATCTCTGTGATACTCTGTAAGTTCTTTGCAAACTATAGCTTTTGCTGCAGCAGGCAACTGAATAAATGTCAGGAAAATCCTGCTTGGACAGTTGAACTTTATTTGGGGTTAATCAGAGTCTCTTTAATTGATGGCAGGTGTGTACCCAAGAAGACAGAATGCTGAGCATATGAGCAAGTTATAGGAAAGCAAAACTGGTGTTTCTAGATCTAGCTATGAACGAAGCTTGGTTTCAAAGGCCGAAAACAATACCCTTTTTATATCCACTGTAAGTGATACTGTAGTATTGCTTTCAGCCTTTGAAACCAAATTTCGTTCATAGCTAGATCTAGAAACACCAGTTTTGCTTTCCTTTAACTTACTCATATGCTCTGCACAATATCTCCCATGCCTGCACCAGGTGATGTTGAGAGCCTTATTGCCCAATTGTTACCTGGTCAGGGTAACAGCCTTGTCACCTTATTCATTATAAAATAAAAACACTCTCCGAGTTCATTACGGTTCCCAAAAGTTCACTCTGTATATCCATTCAATTAAACCACAAAATGCATGTATTCTCAAAGGCCCATTCATAAGGAAGATTAAAAACATACTTTAATGAGCAAAAAAGTCATAAAAAATATATTTATACATCCAATAAGCTCTTTCTTCTCAATAGTTTGAAACTTCATCAGATACTATTACATACCTCACAGGAAGTCTTATAGCAAAAAACAATCACATGACCACCTTCTGCAATGACATCATGTCATACACCCCCCCCCCCAGCACTTGGTGTTGCAAGGTGGTTCTCCATCCAAGTACTAACCAAGCTCAACCCTGCTTAGCTTCCAAAAAAAATCCCATTTCATATAATGTGATATCAAATGTGAACTAATGCTTGTTATATATTTTGACACCTGTAAGATACATATAACCCACACAAAAATATATAATTTCATTAATTTAAGATAAATTCAAATTTCAAAAACGTAAATGCATGTTGAGAAATTCCAGCAATAATATAATATAACAAACCACCAAACAATAACATAGGAACAGTTTGTATGAGGCTGAAGCAAAGAGAAAAATCTTTTCAGATATAAATAAAACATTTTAAAATATTTTAAAATATTAAAAACTTTTTTACAAAGGTGTATACAATGGAAATAATTATCTTTCTAGAGCTTTTAATTTTAATATGCAAGATATAGATAGCTGTTCATTTAATCCAGGCCAGGATGTTGCATTTAGCTGCAATTGCCAAATCAATTCACGTTTTTCTAGTAGGAGTGTCCAAACCCCCCTCTTCTTTCAGAGATGTCTAAAGCCTCTTTAACAAAAAACTTAAAGGAATGGGTAACACATTCAGCATAGTGTTTGGCTAAAGAGTTAGTTTCTTTTCCCATTCATATATCCATATCCCTTAATTGTTCATATATATGATTCTTAAACTTTCTATCTGTCTTCCTTATATAGAAGACTGGGCACTGAGTACAGGTTGCACAATAAACTACTCTTTCTGTATCACAGTACTATTTATTCATTTTCACATAACCCCCCACCCCCGGAGATGACAGTACAGAGAGAGAGTGAGCAGGTTATCATGCCTGTCACATGAGTCTCCTGTTACCCATCTTAACACCATCCCATTGTGGCATGCAAGCTCCGCAACTGCAGCTTCACAGGTTGTGCATGAACCATTGTGCTGTGCAGGATTTTCAGGCTCAATGTTACTGGTGATACAGAAACATTCTTATAGGTGTTGCCAATTCAGCATGCCAAACTGCGTTCCAACCCCCCCAACACACACCCACAGAATAGGCAAGATGGCATCAACTGTTCACTTTCATTCTTCACTGCCTAGTCCGTCCAGCTCTTGTGCTGTTAATCCAATGCAGAGCATCTGGGTTGTAGTCAGAGCTTTCTCGTTATGTTGTTCCTGCTGACCTTATGTTGTCAAGTCTTAGTGTTTTCATGCGAATAATCCTCGCATGAAAGCGCTAACCAGTAAAGTTTTTTATTCTCCATTTGGTCTGCAGTTGGTACCTTTTTTCGTTTTCTTACTGGTTTGCTTGTTTTTTGGTTTTAAGTCTTAGTGTTTTGCTTTCTTTAGGATGAATGTGGTTTGCACAAAAGCACTGTTGATTGATTCCTGAAGTTACTATTGCATTAATTCAGTTATAGCATGTGCTGTTTTGCATTTTATAAGAGCTCATATCTGAAATGGGGTCCTGTGTGTAAAATAGCAAATTAAGGATTTGTTCTTCAAAGAATGCTACTATTCACAACATCAGGTTAACAGTCCACACAAAAAGAGTTCTCAAAGCTATCTGGATTTGAATTTATTTTGATTTGTAAGCTAAAACATCTCATGTACTGTTTAACAGACCCCAGGATTCATAAAAGCATAGTGCTGGCGAAGAGTTAGTCAACAGCAATTGGGTTTTTATTTAGACTTTCCATGTCTCATACAATTGAGGGCAACATGGGAAGTTATTCATTTAAAGTAAATGTTACTACACTTAGTTTTTAGGTACATGTCTAGCCCAACTTCATACAACACAGAAAGTTTAAAAACACTCAATTCATGTTGCGGAGTGCTTAGCCAATACTACAATTTATGAATCCTATGTAGAATTTTCTATTTTGTTCTTTATTCTTAGGTGCTCATGCCTAAAAACTGATAAATGGCTGCGCATGTTTGCAGTTTCTACATTAATTGAAGGCAAGTAGATTCCTAGGCTGTGGTGATAAAGGAATGAGTCAAATAAGGTGAAGACAGATTTAAAAGATCATAACTACAGTGTATCAGCTTCTTATTTCATCTGGTTATGTATTTTGAAATTTAGCAGAATAACAAATAATATAAAATCCAGTGGATCCAATTTAATCTTTTTCTGCCATGATTTTACTACTCTATGCTGCTTATGAATGCATGACACTTGCTGAAGGTTGCCATCCAAGTTTGTGTAGGGCATTTCCAAAAGCCAGAAGCTTAAATGTAATTTATTTGCTGGGTGCATATGGGTAACTGTGACTTGGGTTATGCAGTTTCAAATCTGTCATGCACAAAGCTGAAACTAACAATTAACCACAACAAATAACCTAATTAAAGTAATTAGACAACATCAGAACTAGGTCTATATTTATTTTACAAAAAAGGTGTGGACACCAAATCTTTTTAAGGTTACTCAAGAATAAATTAATTAGCAAAAACACATATAAGGTTTGTATTTATCACAATGAAATATGCACACATACTTGGCTGCATATTTTTTATTATAATGCAAAATATGATTTATCTATGCTCACTTGTCTACATGATTTGCTCATGTAGATTTGCACTTCTGAGTTTCCCTCCTGGTACCAAGCTGTCAACTTACAATGTAAAAAAACAGAGAATATTAAAATATCAGTGGTAACCCATGCAAGAACCAGTCATTTCACCCATACAAAATAGGCTATATACCCTTAAACCGCTGCTTTCTCAGGCAAACACCCCCATTCATAAAATGAGTTCTCAGTGTTCAATAATTCTGGCAACCCCCTTGTTGTCCATCTTTCATTTCTTCTCAACCTTGGAGAAGTGGGTCACACTTTTCTTCCTGGGATTTACAGGACATTACCATTGACCAGTGAGTCCTTAATCATTTTTAAGACTGGTTTCCTTAAGCAGCTTTATTTTCTCCACCCATTTTCTGTAGCCCCATTCTTATGCATAAAATTTGATCCAGGTTTCTTTGTTGCTTCATAAAGGGGAGAAGCAGTTATTTACACCCCCAAAAAACAGCTGAAAGGTTTCCTCCATATTTTTCCCATGTACCCTAAAGCTGGATGGTTTTAAATTTACTTGTTTCTAGACTAGAGTCCATTCAACTAATGGACTCCCTATTCTATTTTTTGAATAGTTTTATATTTCAAGCCATTCTACTCCATAACCATGCTTCTCAAATATTACAGACACCCCTTGGTGTAATAGGCTTTTTCAAATATGTCACAGCTTTCTCACTTTTATATTAGATATCATCCATTTCCAGTTTAATGCCCAATGGATTGGTTTGACATTAACCCTTAGAGTTTTCCCCAGTACTTAGTATGTTATGTTTAATGTTATTTTTTAGAATCTAGTACAATAAACAGATAATAATACCCAACAGGATGGACAGTATTTGCAAACAGTAAACAACCTGTAGGTGTTCTGAGTACTGACAGTACAAAAACAAGGCCAAGGGCTGGTTACATTTCTGCACTCTGGTATTTGGCAGCAATTTGACTACTCTCTGTATATTGTATCTGCTTATTCTGCTTGCACACTGAGCATGATTCATTGTTTGTTGGCTTTCTCTTTCATCCATGGCTGTGCATCCGTTAAGTCAGCATGTATTATTAAGGGATGGAAGGTGAAGGCCCCTTACAAAAATTGTGTGTGTCTGTGTGTGTGTGTGTGTGTGTGTGTGTGTGTGTGTGTGTGTGTGTGTGTGTGTGTGTGTGTGTAGGCTTTATCAACTTAAAGCTTCACATAGTATTTCTTTTATGCCTGAAACTTCAGTAATTTACATTCCACAAAATCTAGGAGGAACTATCATTTCATATGTTGATATTTTATTATTGTGCCTGTGATTTATATTGTACAATACCCTGGTGAATAGGTTTCTTAGCAAATAACTGAAAAATTACTGTCTGATATTAGCTAATACCACATACCCTAATGAGCATTATTTAGTTTAAACCACAAAAACTCTCTAAGGGTAAGGTACCTGCTATTGCCAAAAAATCAAAATATCCAAACAGAGAGGTGCAGGTACTCCACGACAATCAAAGACAACCAGTTACAAATGTGATAAAAACTGCTTTTATTGAGAGAGTAAGCGCTTTCACATCTACTAAGGATGCTTCTTCAGACTTTAATAAAAGCATTCCTCTCAGTCTCTTTAAATACAGAACATATGACCCAATCAGCCAATAAAATCACATAAATTTGCCATCTCTTCATATATCATTAAGAACAAGAAAAACCACACTCTCAATGTTACAATCAAAAATATAAAAAATATATACTGATAAATGAGTACATATATATATATGACAAAAAACACTCAATTAAAATGAAACAAACATAACACATTTCTATGTTAAACATAAAAAATATATATATAACTTTTGCAGAACATAAAAATTTTACAGAACATAAAAATATTTAATGCTTCAAAAGACGGTCAATAAGAAAGTGTTTCAAATTGACAGAACATAAAAACAGAACATAAAAATTTTTAATGCTTCAAAGGACGGTCAATAAGAAAGGGTTTCAAACTAACCCTGTTATTTTAGTTTAAAAATGTTTATTTGTTTGTTTGCTTGTTTGTTCGTTTGTTTGTTTGTTTTGTGGTCAATTACCAATTTTTATTAATATTTTATACTTCTTTTACATAATTAAGATGGCCTTTTTGTAGAAATCTACAGTTATTCATCTTGTTAATAGTTATAAGAATGTGTTTACTAATGCTGGTGAAAATGTGTAAATCCAGATTATTTTAAATTCTATTAATTGAATGTGCAAGTTTAGCTGCCTGATGTATATAAAGGGATTTGTACTGTATGGTTGTCATAGTAACCCCATCTGATTACACAGTAATAATAAATGGTACCATCAGTAATGCCACAATACACCTGCATTTTAGTCAAGCAAGTATCTTTTGTTCTATACAAAATTATATCTCTGTAAAAATTATGTTAACACTTTGGTCATCACGAACACATTGACATTATCCTCAAGGCACAGTGCATTATGGACATATACATTTTAAAATGGTAATGCTGTGCAATAGTTTTAAAGTGGCAATGGCTATATGCAGAATACATACAAACTCCAGCAATTATCAACATATTGGTGAAAAGCATTGTGATGCATGTACCTTCAGCATCCAAAAATACATTTTTACTTTGAAGAAAAAAAAAATTTCCTCAAGTTTTTTTTAATTTTTCCCTGTTAATTAAAAAATACAAAAGCAAATGACAAATGTCCCAAAAGTATAAAAATGTGTATAATAAATGATGCCTTTACAGGACGCTTTATGAGAATTAAGTACACACACACACACACACACACACACACACACACACACACACACACACACACACACACACACACACACACACACATATTGCTGCTGCTATGAGTTTTAATTAGTGTATGATAGTTGATGTGAATGTTTCACCACATGTGGCATGCTCATCATCATCATAATCATCATCGACCCCCTTTTTCCATTTGCATCAACTGTTCTACTTCATTGGCATTCGTTTGTCATATACTACCCTCATACTGTGTGCCTTGATGGCTGCAGCCCTTCTGATTCTAGCTTTAATCTTCTTATTAAGACTTTCTTTTACTCTGCATATTCATTTATCAATCTCTATCTCCAGAACTTTCATGCAATGTGACAGAAATTTGATACCTCTGTACTGCCCACAAATACATTGGAATGGTTGGTATAATGATTAAGGTGTTTAACTCTCAGACATAAGGTACAGTGTTTGATTCTTACCTTTGAGGGAAACCTGGCTAGGCTTAAAATTTGCCACAAGTGTAACAAGCCTAGTACTTATTTATGATCCTATGATCTTGACTTAGTCAAGGCTTCTGACACAATCCCCCACTCAAGTATCATTGAGCAACTCTCGCAGCTGGGGATTAACCTATACGTCACTAGATGAGTAGCCAACTGGCTCACCAACAGAACACATACTGTCAAAGTCAGGGATTCCACCTCTACCAGTAGACCAGTTATCAGTGGTGTACCAGAAGGATCTGTGGTAGGCCCACTATGGTTTGGAATCTATTTCATGGAAGCCCAGGTGAAAGTAGATGGCCTGTGGATTACTGAGTTTGCCGAAGATTGCAAACTGGCCACAATCATTGTGTCCCCAAACGATGTTATCATATTACAAAAGGAGCTAACACAGATAAATGAATAGTGTCAAAGCCACAGACTAAAACTAAACACAAAAAAGTGCATTATTATCCTCTTTGACAAAGAGGAAATCCCTGCAAATTGCAATATTGACAGCACCCCCCCTTAAGGTCAAACCCAGTTGTGTGAGATTTGGAAACACAGGTTGATAGCAATGTAAACGTTGATCACCATGTGTCCAAAGTAGTAAGGAAAGCCTTCTACATTGTGCATCTCATAAGTAAGGGCATCGTATCAAAGACTAAGGATGTTATAACCCCTCTGTACTCAACACTCATCAGACCATTAATAGAGTATGATGCTCCCTTTTGCATGTACCTCACCAGAAACCTGCAGTAGCTGGAGAGACCACAGAGGTTTCTCGCCAGAAAGATTCATGGCCTCCAAAACATAATGTACATGGAAAGACTGAAAGCCTAGTCACTGTACTGTGTGTGCTACAGGCTGCTGAGAGGCAACTTGTGCCTGGCCTACAAAGCAGCCTCTAACCCTACCCTAATGGAAATTTTGCAAATCCGTAAATCTGGATGGTAGACTGTAAATTTCACCCCAGGGTGGCACCTGTCTATCATGGATAAAACATCACTATAGGCCCTAGGGCCATTGGCCTTGTAACCTCTCTGAACCTACAAACCTATAAATTGTGAATGTCCTTTTTGTTCTTGTACACTGGCACTACTATGCTTATTTTCCAAGTCATCTGTGATACTCCTTTCTCTCCTTACTGCTAGGAGGCATTTCTCCTCTAACTCACCGAACAACTTGATCATATCTGCTATGACCTCATCTGAGTCTGTTGCCTCCCTGACTTCATTTTCCTTTTACTGTTCTTACTTCTTCTAATATAGTTTCTTCTTCTTCTTCTTTCATCATAAGCTATGTCTGGAGAAGTATAGCTTATATGGGGTTTTCTTTATCCAGAAGCTGCTGGAAGTACTCCATCCATCTGTCTTTAATGTTCTGTTGTCTGGTGAAGAGGTTATTGCTGGCATCCCTTATGAATTGTGATAACTTTGTTCTTTATCTTTCTGTCTTTACCTTGCAACCCAACAGAGCTTATTTTATACCATCTGCTGATGCACTTTCCAGAAGTTGGTAGAGTGCCTCTGCTGCCTTGCTCTTCATTCTTGCAACTGTTCTCTTAGCCTCTTTGTTAGCCAGCCAGTATTCCTCCTTAGCCCGGTCTGTCTTTTCTATCTCCCACTTGTCCTTGCATTCCTTGTTTCTTTTGATGGCTTCTTTAACTTCAGCATTCAACTGCCAGCTCAGCTTTCCTTATGTTCCTTATTTCTAAACCTGTTCTGGCCACATATCTGTTCTATATTTCTTACATATGTTGTTTTGAGATGCTGCCATTTTTCTTCTTCAACTCTGCCTATTTCCTTTATTTTCCGAGGTGCTAGAGTCCTACGTATTTCCTTGAACTTGTGCATTCTCTCCAGCCAACTTCCAGGTCTTCAACCTAGTCTCTGTTGACCTTAGAGCCTTCTCTAACCACTGGTTGCAGCTGATTGTGGAAAGTGATTTATACTGTGGGCTGTTTCACTGAGGACGACTTTGCAATCGCTGATTCTACCCCGAATGCATTTTCCTTACTATGACAAAGTCTACCTGAGCTGCATGTTGGGTACTCTCTGTGATTTTGTGACTGTTTCTCTTACTCACCCCCTCAATCAAGCAGTTTGCCAGAGAGACGTCATGAAGGGTCTCCCCTTCTTTATTCCTGTTGCCCTAGCCATGTGGGCCCAGGCCATCCTCATATCCTGTTCTGTCTGTCCTAATATGTACATTCAGGTCCCCCAGTATCAACAACAACTCAGGTTGTCTTACTTTATCTAGTAGGTCCTGCAATTACTGCCTGAATGCAGTATTTTCCTCTCTATCACAACCCTGCTGTGGGTCATAGGCTGAGATTATGAATATGGCAGTCTGATTGCTATGAGTCTGTCACTAATTCTGATGACATGCCTCACTGTGTTCTGAAGCCTTTACCTCAACGAAAATCCCAAACCATTTCTAGTCTGTTCATCTACTGAGTAGTAGACTCTATATCCCAATCAAAGTGGCTTTGATGCACTTCCATTCCATCTTGTCTCTTGGATGCAGAGAATGTCCAACCTCCTCCTTGCTATCATATCATCCAGTCTTCATCCTGTCAATGAATCTACATTGAATATAGCAATCCTTAATTCATGGTTAGCAGGCTGACTGGTTTTATGTCCAGAGTTATCCCAGGTAACCCAAGCTGGGAACTGAATACTATAGCTGGATAGTAGCTTATTGACCCAGGGCTGTTGGGCATTATGGCAGGCACACACTGGTCAATAGGGGAACATAGAAATCTCCCACTGTTGGCCAGGGGTGACTTGTGCTATAGGACTGCAGGACTGCAGCCCCCCCCAGATGTGGAGTAAAGACAAAAAACAAAATAAAAATAAAAAAAATTGTGAGGAAAAAAGGAACATTCATGAGTCCCTGGAACTCCGCGCATGCATGATTGCTGATTGGGAACTCAAACTTAAACTTCAGACTGCTTTTTCAGCAGTCCAGATAGGAGGAAAGGCATCTCTGCCCTGAAGATACCCAGAAGTCTATGCAATGACAACCACACAGAAAGGAAGACGTCTGGACTGCAATGTCAGCAGGCTGGAGCCTACTCACACGGGGAAACCTTCCATGGGAAGATGTTTAGCTGTGCAGGACCGGGACAACACTGCTGCAGATGGACTTGGGAACTTCAATTCAGGCAGTTTGAAAACTAGCTCGTTTACAAAGCTGCATTTCAGACTTGCGCTGCTGCAGATGGACCCGGGCAGTTCATGTTCATTTACCCTTTCAGGTAGGGGAACTGCAACAATGAAAGTGTGTGTGTGAACTTCAATTCAGGCAGTTGGAAAACTAGCTCATTTACAAAGCTGCATTTCAGACTTGCGCTGCTGCAGATGGACTAGGGAACTTCATGCTCACCGATTACCCTTTCAGGTAGGGGAACTGCAACAACGAAAGTGTGTGTGTGTGTGTGTGTGTGTGTGTGTGTGTGTGTGTGTGTGTGTGTGTGTGTGTGTGTATGTGTGTGTGTGTGTCGGGAACTTCATGCTCATCATTTATCCTTTCAGGTAGGGGAATTGCAACAACAAAAGTGTGTGTGTGTGTGTGTGTGTGTGTGTGTGTGTGTGTGTGTGTGTGTGTGTGTGTGTGTGTGTGTGTGTATGTGTGTAATGCCCCAGTTGCTATATACTGGTGGCTAGAGACAACTCAGGATACATGGTGGTGGGTAGTCAGGCTTGAACCCTGTACTTTGGGTGCAGGTAACAAAAGTCTGAATTCCCTACCCACCACCATTTGTTTAAAATGTGCAGATTTTTGCCTCATATTTCTTGTGTTCTGTTCCTCATAAAATTTGTGATTTCTTTAATTTTGTTCTATATAGTTGATGGTGCAGTAGTGCAGTGGTAGCATTATTGCCTGACCGCTACAGGTAGTCTGGTTTGTTTCTTGGCTGGAGTGCCTCCTGTCTGGAGTCTGCATGTCCTCCCTGTGTTTATGTGGGTTTTCTCTAGGTGCTCTGGTGTCCTTCCATCTTGCAAAGACATGTGTTTGGACTGTTTCTGTATGGGCCTCTGCTGAAAATTGGCTTTTGTTGCAAGTCAGACTTTCCTGGTTAACAAATGTTAAATAAATAAAAATGGCAGACATTTGAATTTCAGACTTCATATTCTTCAGAATGAAAATGGTAACACAACATTTTATTCTAGCAATTTTCTAAGTTTATAAGATGGATATTTGAAATTTATCCCTATTTTTGGGACTGTATTCCCCCATTATTGGCTTCATCCAGGATTTTTGTGCTAAGGTTGAGAGCTATGGTGAGAACTAAATTCACTGAATATGTTTGGAGGCGGTATTCCCCCATTATTGGCTTTGTTCAAGTGTTTTGTGCTAAGACGATGACAGCTATGCTGAGAACTGAATTCACTAAATGGTAGCCATTTAAGTTTCAGTCTTCCTTTCTTTCACCAAATAGCTGATTTGGCATAGTGGTATGTTGCTCTGACTGTTTTGCACAGGGTCCTGGGTTCAAGTTTTGGCAGTGAAATGTATAGTAGTATCACAGCATTTTATTCTAGCAGCTTTCCAACATTATACAAGCAATGTTTAAATGTGTCCCTGGGTTTTGGGCTTTTGCCCCCCCCCCCAATACATTTTGGCTTTTTCTAGATTTCTTGTGCTCCAAAGTTCAGATATACAGCTGAGTGTCTTGTAGATTTTACAAGGAGCTGAGAGCTGCAGTGGAACAAAAGCTTAGTGCTGTTTATGCTAAAGCTGCTCACATTGTTACTAGCACAACAGGTTGTGTACTTACTTTTGATGCAGAAGGCTGTGGGTTCTGCTCCCACAGTAGGTAGATACATTGCTGATACTGTACTGTGTTGTAATGGGGGTGGATGCTCCAGTCCTTTTTGGTGAAGATACCTAGTAACTATGAACCTGTTATCAGTTTGCCATCCATTCCCTATTGCGATATTACTAGCTTATCATTTTTTTAATGCAACATAGGCAGTTTTTTCCTCAAGGGCAACAGGCACTTTATTTGTAGATGAAACAGTGACATATAAAGTTGTTTGCTAGCAGCAAACTCTTCATTAGTTACAGATTTCTTTAATGTGGAATTATTTAGACGACTTTTACTTCTTCAAAGATTGTGCATATTTACTGATACTTGTGGACTGTTGAAGTTTGAGTAGACTTTTATGATGGAAATATTCTGAATTGGGCAGTTTTGTCATTATTGGTGCATGCATTTTGTTTCATTGTTTATTAGAAAAATGTGCAAAACAATAAATTTAAAACACCATCTAATAAATTGTACTGTATTGTACAAGGAATATAATTTAATACAATCAGGAAGGTGTATCAAAGAGCATGTGTATGTTTCACGTTCAAGGGGACTATGATTTGAAAACAGCCCACAGTTAATCTTTATCTGCCACTGGCAAAATTTATTTTCTTTGAATGTGGGTTTCAATGCTGTTTCAATGAATGTGAGTTCAAGGGCAGAGAAGTTTTAATGCTAAGTATATTTTCGTTGTGAGACTGCATTGTTTTGTTTAACAGATATCTATTAGTATTTGTGCTGTAAAATGCAAATAAAACTTTCAAATGAAATCCAAATCATTTCAGAAGTAAAGCAGTATGCACATTACAGTGTTTATGATAAATAGGGCAAAATAACCAAGGAATGGGACATTGGAATGGCTGCAGGGGGGAAGCTCCATTTGATCATGATTTTGTGAGGGGGGAAGGGCAGCAAACTCAGACAGCCCTGGCTGAACTATACCTCTCAAATGTCCAGATTTTTGCAGGCTGAATAGATTTTTGCTTCTTATTTTTGGTTTGTTCCTCATAAAATGTGTGTTTTTCTGGCAAATCATTTAGGAATGAAGTCACTAAATAATGACAGACATTGAGTTTCAAACGTCATAACCTTCATAAAATGCTTGCTAAAGCAAGACCTATTCTTTCAACTGTCTTAAGTTTATACAAGAGCAATTTTTAGTACTGTTTGTATGTTCTCCCAATATATTTGGCCTTGTCCAGATTTCCTGCATTAAGTGGTTGAGAGGTACGTGCAAATAAATCGCTTTATAGAATTAGGAATAGCCAAACCTCTCAACTGTCCCCAATTTTGGCTCAAAATGTTGCTCTCCCCCTAATAATCCCTCCACAGAATAGCAATTTTGGAAGAAAACGTGGAGGGTTTACAATTATAAATAACTGTAATGATCAGAGTTATAGATTTATTTCAGAAATGCATGTAGATGCTCTTATTTTGTCAGCTGCTCAAGTTAACAGTATTAATATTAAAAAGGTGTCCCTTCTTTGACAGGTTTCTCAGCTGTATTATGTGGCAATTTTATATTTTTGCATCACATTTTTGGTCTGTTTTTCATAAAATTGTGGTTTTCTGGCAAATTAATGGCAAATCATTAAAGATTGAAGTTAGAAAATAATGGCAGACATTTGAGTTTCAGATTTCATACCCTTCAGAAAAGTCATACTAATGCAAGACCTACTACTATTCTATTATCTTTCTAAGTTTATAAGAGCAATATTTAAAAATTGTCCTTATTTTTGGGCCTGTGTCCCACTTCTATGTATGGCTTTGTCCAGATTTCTTGCTCTGAGGTTGAGAGGTATGAGTGTTAGAGCCATCACCATCAGCCAGAGACATTTCAAATTGTGACATACTTGTTGCACCCCACTCCCCATTGTAGTGGCTCTGGATGTGTCCAAGCAAGGCAAGGAGTAGTTAGGCAGTGTACGTGTGCAGAGTATTCCCCCATCCAAGGTAGACCACAAATACGACCATGGCTTTTCATCTGTCCTTGATTTTGCAGAATGTTCTGGTTTTCTGTCATATTTTTATACTGTTGATTTATGCTTCTTATTAGTCAGAAAATGCATGCTGTCACAGTGCCCTGTTGCTCTGTGTTTAAGTAACAATGCTTTAATGACTATCAGGTAAGCTTGTTGGAGATTGTAAGATGCAAGTAAGCTTTAATAAGCATACTGTTAAAGAATTACCTACATTGAAAGCCTTTTCGTTGTTGCCATACAGAGAATATTTACATAACTAGGTAACGTATAAGCCTTAAGTATTGAAATGCATATGAACGTATTTGTAATAAAGGACAGGATTACAGTATTTTCAGAAGCTCATTACATTTGTTGGAGACTTGCAGTCATCTTTGCAGGCTTAACCATAAACTAAACAGAATGCCAATCTATCATGTGTGGTCCATGACTTTTGCAGTAATCCTTTAAGCAATTTATCTTGTTTCTTGTTTACTGTTCATTTTTTTACTTTGATCATGTCTTCCCCATGAAGCAAGTAGATAGTTGTTGTCAGTTAGCAGGTCTTTTTTAGATAAGAAATATTTTTATAAGTGGGGGCATCACAGAGATTGCTACTTTCAGCATGTTACTTGGTAATTTTATAAAGCTGAATATAAATTATAATTAGAATTGCAGTGCAAGGAGAAGTGGTTTGAATTGAGTGCTGCTTGTTTTTTTACACTTGATTTTGACTAACATTCCAGTAATGTATTTAAAAAGTAATTTCTTTTTTTCATGCCTCACATTCCATCTAGATATTAAGTAAGTTGTCATGTAGCCAATGCATTGAAATATTTTTTTCTTCTATACTTCATTTTGTCTTGATTGGACTCTTGTAATGACGGTTTGGCACCCAGGGCAGCTTATTTAATTAAAGTTCCAGTTGTGATTTTGAGCATAGCTCCACCCTTTTGTAGTTGGCCACACCCCTTCCCATTGGCTCCACCCATTCAGCCATCTCCTGCAGCCCCCCTTTAATTTAAAGTCACCAGCCGCCACTGCTGTTGGCATGGGTCTCTGGCATGGGTCAGAGTATGTATTCAATCCACTTATCTCTGGCAAATATCAATGCTAATTTTTGGCGACATTAGTCATTCCAACCAAATCACTTAGAGCCAGTTTTATACCATCATGTGGTAAGCCCTGACATGACATGCACTCTGTGATCTGTGTTCTTCTATCTACAGAATACTGAGCACCACAGTTGATTTTCAAAACAGTTGGTCTATACAACTCTTCCTCCAGTAACACCATCTCCTGCTGTCCACAGCTCCATTCTTGGATGAGTTTAAGGCAGAAACTCTCTGGATGTTTTTGAGTGGAGGGAATTGTTCACAGGGACAATGGGTGAAAACACAGACGCCATAGAGGCATTGGTCACAGGTCAGTACTGAACCTTGTACCATGTACACAGGAGGTGAATTACCTTAACCATTATGCTAACTGTTCTCAACATGCTATATATCCTAAAAGCAATAAAATTATGTAGATGATAAGTGTGTTACTAGTATGTGAAGTACAGTATCCATGAGCAAAACAATGATACTATTGTTTATTGTTTTCTTAGTGTTTTCTTAGGGTATTTTTATCACATGTAGTGTAGCAATATGGCAAAGTGCAAATGATGTTTATAACAAGACCCATGCAATAGCTAAATCTCAGAGCAGCAGAAGTATATTTAGTTTGTGTAGCATAGCTCAGACCACAACCTGTCTCCTTTTGAGTATAATGCCGAGTTGCTTGTTGTCTGGCCGTGGTAATTGGTGGCTGACAGGATTTCTTTTAAAAATGTCAGCTAATGGCTTTTAGGCATTTTGTTTTGATTGAAATCTGCCTTACCTCTTAGTAAGTTAAAAAAATGAAAGCTTTGTAAACTGCATTTTCTTTCGGGCACATGACTTTTTGTTTTAAGTTGCTCAATATTTGTTATTGTACCACTTTAAAATTCTCTTTCCCAATCATTTTTTTACCTTCTTTACCTTCTTTGAGCCTATTTTCTAATCAATAACCATTAAATGTGTATGTACCTTGCGTTTTCCATTCATGTTTAATGAAATTGAGTACTGATGGATATTTAGACTGGAATGATAAGACTGTGATATTGATGGTAAAATCCTGTAACTGCTGATTCTGGGGGGTCCAGGGCTGTACTTGTCAATAAGATCACACAAACATGCTATGCCTGGCTCAGCTAAGCAGTTGGTTTATTGTATTATTGCATTAATATTTTACTGTAAAAAGACTGCAGACTGAGAGACAATGACAAAAACCTATGGTTTATCTGTAGGAAGTAGGCAGAATGCCAACTGTTTAAGGCTAGGGTTTCATAAAATTAGTCTTAAAAAAATCTAGTAAAACTAAGTGAACATATTCAGATTTGTCAGTGTTTTAAGCAAGAAGACAGTGACGAAGTTAATGTTTCAATGTCTCTCAGTTTCTTAAATGTCTTTGGAGGGGGTTCAACTGACTGAGATGCAATGGAAGCATTAAAGAGTTTTTCATCCTAGACATTATGGGTGACGGGTCTACCAAGAGAAATACAGTATGTACAATGAGAAAGAATGTTCAAATCTGGAAGCCTTAAACCTCCCTCTGGAGGGTGTTTTAAATAATGTTGTCATGTAAGTTAAGGTTTATTTTGAAACTTCAGGACCTCTAGAAATGAGTTTAATTTCCGATTTTACTGGTGATAAAAGTGTGGAATGCATGACATTGCATAGGGTAGGCACTTCATTTATTAAATTGAGTGTGGTTCAGGTATTCAGTGCATTTATAGCTTAGCTAGCAAAGTTGTGATTGCTAGTTTTCTATAATCAGAGCATGAAGGTCTTGATCCGTCTGGTAAATAGCTGTATGACGTATACAGCAGTGGCATCACAATCTATTAACTTTATTTTTATGTGATAGCTAACTTTTTCAGTATTGTAGAGCTTTAGGGCCCTAACTATTGTTAAGATCTTGATGGCTAAATACGTTTAAAGTTTTGGATTTAGACTGACTAAAAGTCAAATTATGCATAATAGAGAAATATATTGCTGCGTACGCTGAACTAAATTAGCATATGCATGAATATGTGATTGTCATTAGGATGTCATTTGCAAAAAAAGGGATATTATTGGTTTTTAATCCGCGGTGGTGGTGCTGTGGTAGCGTTATCGCCTCACAGTAAGATGCTGTCTGGTTTGATTCTCAGCTAGAGCGTCTTCTGCATGGAAGCATGCATGAATGGCCGTACCTTCGTTGAAGGTTGTGCATTAGGGCTGGTAACTCGGCACGTAAAAATCAACCACCAATCATTAGCGGACCGGAGTTCTGCTGTGGCGACCCCTAACCGGGAAAAGCTGAAAGACACAACAACAACAACACTATGAAAAAGAGTAGCATAGAACATATTCAGCATTACTTATAGTGTTTACAGATGGCAATAGTGCCAGAGCAAATAAAATGAAGGACACCTTTGTTTTAATCGTTTCATTACTTGTATTCCATCAGAAAGACGTGGGTCTATCATTATATATATCTTGGTATTTTCACAGAAATTGATCATGGTGATAAATACTAAGCTGGGGTAAAGCATATGTGCTTAAAGTAGCAAATAAGTAATTCCTGGTGAAAACATCACAAAGCTTTTTATATGTCCGTGCTCATAATAGCTAATGTATTTGCTTTAAGTGCAAAGTTTGGTAAACATAATATCTTTTTAACATTATACTGCATCTATCAAGCTTGAGGTTGGATATTCTAAGCAGGTACAGAGTGAGGGCTGATTAACTGACCTCCACTCTGACCACACCTGTGCAGTAGGGCGATCTCTGTTAGGATCACACATTGCCATCCTAGGGTGAAACCACACTGAGACAGGATTCCTCCCTATAGCCACCTTTTTATTACAGTGCCACAGACAAGGTAAGCTCACTGAAGGGGTAGCCACCTGTCTTAGATCCATGCTTGAGGTGCCCAATGTTCCTATTAGGTCAACCAACTCATTTGAATGTATCTTAGGTGCAGGAGCAAACTGCAGGTTTCTTCTGATACAGCAGCTGCCTGGAAATACTAAGACCTTTATGCATAAACTTATACTAAATTTCTTATCAACTCATTGAAACATCAAATGGACTGGTTAATTTTGGGTGACTTCAGCATCCTGACTTATGGTGGCTCAATGATCCTTAATAATGAATTCCTTATAATTATCAAATTGCACAAATTTAATTTTATTTTTTACAAAAACATAAAAGAGAAGCCAATGATGGATACATATGCACTATAAATGTTCTGTGGCTCTGGTGTGATAGGGAGTCACAAAAGAGCATAACATTTTCTAAACTGCGTTATCCATTCTCATCTCATGCTGCCTCTTTCTTCCACTATGGGAATCCAGTCACTTCCTGCACCTTCATCAGCATATTCAACATAATCTTGGGGCTGTCCTTAGAAATGGAATTTCTTAATAATAATCATAATAATAATCATTATCATCATAATCATCATCATCTCAGGCCTGTCCTTAGAAATGGCATTGTTCATAAATAGCACACTTGTAACTATTTTGGAAAGTTTATTTGTTTATTTATTTATTTGATAAACTGGGTAAGGGGACTAATGCTTGCAGATAATTTCCAGACATATTCTAGGACACAAAGGCAACAGTAATGCATGCAAGGGTAATTTAGAACAGCCACTAAGAAACATGATTTCACATGTTGGAGGAAATCCAAATGCATTCAGGAAATTGACCTGGATGTAGGGAGAACATGCAAAATACACACAATTTGTTCAAATTTCTAGAATACACATCAGACTAAAATGCATCCTCAGTCTAGTCCAACCATTTACTAATGTTCAGTTTATGTGTGCTCATTTTGCAAGTGATTCTGAAACTATGGTATCTTTGAAATACATTTATGTTTCTGACTCTTTCTATGACTTACTATTTTCTCTTTTAGCCAAGTAGAATCATTTCTCCATTCATCTATGCCTGTCTCTACGTACCACACACACACACACACACACACCACTCATTTGACTTTCCTGTGATTATTTTATTCTTATCTATGACTACACAAGTGTTGCTCTGCCATACTGTTGAATTAGTAACATTAAGTCGACACTCTTGGTTATCAAAATCATAGTAAGTCTTCATTTTATTTTTTAATTATTTATTTTTGTGTTGCTAGTCTTTGTTTTCACACTGTCTGAGGATGATTATTCCACAGTAATTTTTTAATAATTGTATTCATTAGCAATGAATTATATAGTCAAAATCAGCAAGAGAAGCAAAAGAAAACATAGTACCACTATCAGTCTTCCAATTAAACTTGGTCTGTTTTTCTTCTGTGACAGTAAATGGAGTGATACACAACCAGATGGTTAATCTGACATTAGTTTTGGGTTGAAGACCCAGTTGAAAACTTTGCAACAGTGCCTGACTTACATGTTGAGTCATACATGTGTCGTGATGTTGCAGTGTTAATTATACTAGACTACCCACTAGTGCACTGCATGACAGGAGATGTACTCTGCTCCACTAACAAGACTCATAGATACTGTTGAAACAAGGTTACCAGTAGGAAAATGCCTTGCACTTTACTCTAGTGTCTCAGGCAATTCTTGTGGGGCACATAAGATCTAATGACCTTGTCAAAACCTAGTGTGGAACCCCCTGTGGGAGTGGGGCCCTAATGAGCCAATTGGCCTAAAGCCAGCCCAGGGCACTGCTGTCTCGATCCCATAGTAACATACGAGTATTTCAAATGATTATTTTATTTAAGTTGATTGCAATGTTGCATAAATTTACCATTAATAAAACATAGTAAAAACTGTGGTGGAGCCAGTGCTAAGAAGTCATTATATCATGTTTCTGTCCTATGATGTTGTAGAACAGATCCCATAATACTGTTGCTGTGAGACTGGAATAATGTTGTCACCTTAGGACACCAGCTGCAAAGCCTCATCAATAGTTAATTCATGCCGGCATATTAGATTTCACACTACAGTTCTTTTGTACTATATGGCATACAAAAGCAATCATGTAGTCACTATTCTAGAGTATAATGGATAGAAGATTAAAAGGGAGGCCTAATGACCCAAAATGATTAATTGAACCTTCAAGAGTCAATAGAATTAGTGTTTGGCTTAATTATATATGCCTTACTATAGCTACTTTTCATTTAGTAGAAAAGGCAGGATTCATATACTCAAAAGAGAAACTTTACAGAAATGTATTGTACAGTTATACTAGCAGAGGTCCATGAAAGCAATAAGGTCAGTGGCTTCAAAATCTACATATTGTATTAATATACTTTCTATAAGAGTTGATTATAATACTGTTATAAATAACTGTGTAACACTTGTGTAAATTGTATAATTCATTTAATGTAATATAGCTGTTTCTGTGTTGTAATAACTAATTACTTCACATTTCATAATAATATATAATGATGTAATACTTTATTTTTAGCTACTACTCAGATCTTCATACTTACCCCTTACTATTTATGAATATTATACATATTAAAATATTAACTTATGATTGCGCCTTATGTGATGACTGTGTCTATGCCTCATGCCCTATTAAAGCAATATTAACTATACATAAAGCCTATTACTTTTAAACAACATACTTTAAACACAGAGTGTGTAAGCCAGAGAGGATAACTGAAACCCTTGCATATCTTGATCAGTGTCTACACGAAACATGTCTTGTATGTTGCAATTTAACAAAGTACGTGTGTCCAACTTTAGTCCTAATATGCCATATAAACTGATTACTGTGTATTCCACTGCTGCTAAGCATTAAGGTCTGCTGAAAGAAAGTAGAAAAGTAAAATACACATCTCTTTTGAGAATGGCTATGTAGTAGCTATGGCATCCTCTGTGTGATCTGGTATCTGAGGAAGGACACCTTAAATACCGCTGTAAATGAAATGGGTCATTGGCAAGGAGAAGAGCGTGTTTATAATTCTTTAGCCTCTGGAGTCTGTCTGGATTACAGCTGATACCTTTAGCTGTACTTGTTGATTTTTGGTACAAAACATCAATAACAGGATGTTATTACAGGATCATAAATGTTCAAAAGAGAAGAAAATTAAGTCATCCTCAAAATGTTAGAACTGCAAACGTGAAATACTTGAGCCTCTTACTGTTAACCACTAAGTATAAAAGTGCGCAGCACATGTATTAAAATAGTTTCCCAGTCATACATTTGATTAATTATTCTGGATAACAGTTACTAAGCACATGGTCCATAAAATAATGCAGCTATCTAGTACTAATTAGGTATCTTCAGGAATGGTAAGTTGGACAGGAATCTGTTAAGTTACTCAGGTTACACAACTGGACTAAAGGCTATAGAGTTCTTTTCATGAAGAGTGCATTACTAATCCTCACTTCTAATTACTTCAAGAATGTATGTATTCAAAGTTTATGAATTATTTTTTTTTTTTTGCGGTACAGGGAAGATCAGGATTTTTGCCCTTTCCTCACTGTAGTGTGATCTCAGAGTAGAAATATACATTTAGCAGGCTGTGGGGGGGGGGGGTACAGCCCCCCACAATGCAGTTTTTGATATGTGAATATTTGCTCATGTGAGCGTTCGATATTCAGGTATTCAATGAAGTGATATAGATGCAGTTTGAGCTGTTTGTCTTGCTTGAACTATAGAATAACTCAAGACTCCTTATAGTAATACTAGACTTCAGGGACTATCTACAGTCGTATTACCAACCAGGGTGTGGCCAGGATTTTTAAATTTATACTCACAGCTCCCAGACTACTGCCCCAAAGTCAACGTGAACTTTATTGCATACAGATTAACACAGAGGAAAAAGCGCATATCACTGCACAAAATTTCGATATTCAGGCTTTTATCATAAGAATGACAGTTTACAGAAGGAAGGTAGATTAAATTAATAAAAATTTAAATAGTAAAAATAAAAATTAAAAAATATACTAAAAATAAATAAAGTAAAATCAATGAAAGCTTTTTTTTACAGCAGAAACAAAACAAATATAACCACAACAGGTGTGAAGAAATTAGACACTGTTATTTGTGCTAGCATGTCTGGCTGAGTTTTTGTACACATTTTCAGATTAACCTGTGTATTATATGCCAGCATGACTAGCTATCATATTGTAAATAGGTTCTTACATGTTGATTTATGATCTGTTTGTGCAGAATGTTTTAAAGACTTAACAGTGTTCTTTACATTTCTAACTGCATGTGTTTGTGAAGAAAGATTCTGAATACAAACTGTCTCAGATTCAGCTGATCGGCAGATGTTGTCATCGGAATGTTGACAGTTGCTATGTGTTACTGTCAGAAGCTGAAAGACAGGAAGGAACTTTAAAATCAGCTGTTGGTTGATTTTCAAAATATGAAATGAAAATTAGAACTGGAACAGTTGTGACAGTTAGTCTAGTCTATAAAAGAGCCTGCTGAAGACAGTAGTCTATTATAGTTGTCAGTTATAGTTGTCATTTATAGTTGTGAGTTGTTCACAGATGTACTGTGCAGTGGATACCCAAAAAGGACTCACCATGGACTGTAAGCCTGGCTTTGCTCTGTTGTAGTAATTTAGTTTCGATCAGGGACAATGTTCTTTAGTCATATAGGAAAATTATAGCTAATCAGTTAGATCAGTTAGTTTTTCTGAATGTTGGATTTCTATTCTACAGTATCAATTTTATTTTCCTGGTGATTGAGTTCTGTTTGTTTATTGAAAATTATTGTTTTATATTCTGAGTTATTTTGCTCATTATTAAACATTTTTTATTTAATTACATTGCGGCTGGTCAATCAGTATTTTCTTCAGTGATTTGAGAGTGCTTATACTTGCCTTGATAACTTCCCAGGCCACACAAAAAGCCTTGCTGTTTAAGTCATTTGCTACCACTTGCTTTAGTATTTAATTTTCATAATTGGATATGCCTTTAGAAGGGCATGAAAACACTCTGATTGGTAGCAGCATTACTGTATTATTTTGGGGAAGGGACACAGCTAGAAATCTGTGTCAGGCTTTCCCAGAAGTGTTTGGATGTGTGAGATTTAATTTATTTAAGTGTGAGTGTATCAGAGGTCTTAAACTGGGACACATTGCTCTGGAGTGTGTAATAAGGAGTAACATTATGGGTGGACAGAAGTATACAGTCCAGTCATATAGAGAGTGTTCCTGTTGTGCCCTTAGTGTAAAATTGTGACATATTCCTCCTGTTTAAGTGACAGTCTCACATTGAAGTCAGTAGTGAGGATTGAAGCTCCTTAGTTACTGACCCAGGATAGTGGGAGATGTCACATTATTTGGTGGCAGTTAATTGGGTATTATCTGGATGTCACAACAGGAACAGACTCAGTAGAAATATAAGGATATATAAAAAAACAGTACTATAAATAAATAAAAGAGGTACAGATGTAAAACTTACCCACCACCAATATATGCCATAAACTTACAGTTTGCAGTTTTCATAGTGCAGATAGAGACATATAAAGTGAACTAGTCAGAGGGTTATGTAAATAACAATGACATATTGCACATAAATAATGTTTTACCCATTTAGTGGGTTAGGCCATAGGTTTGTTGTTCAGCAGTCTGATAGAGTGTAGGAAGAAGCTGTTATGGAATCTGGATGTCCTGCATCTAATGCTTCTGTAGCACTTCCTTGTTGAACAGTCCATAAGCTGGATGGTGTATATCCCTCAATAGTTTTTGGACTCTATCATGGCATTAGTTTGAATATATGTCCTGTAGGGATTGAAGGTCCATGACAATGATTTTTGTGGCCTGTTTAATGATCTTATCTAGTGCCTTCCAATCAGCTTGAGAGCAATTTCCATACCAGACAATGATGTTGTTTATCATTACGCTCTCGGTTGTGGTTCTGTAGAAGGTAAGTAGGACATGTGGGGGAGGTTAGCTCTAAGAAGTCTCCTAAGGAAGTAGAGACATTGTCGGGCTCTCTTTATAAGCTAGGAAGTGTTTGTGGCCCAACTTAGGTCTTGCGGAATATTTTCTCCTAGGAATTTGGTGCTATTTACCCTCTCCATTGTGGCACCACTGATGATGATGATAGAGGTGTGTGGCTTATTCTTCTTCCTAAAATTGATGATAATTTCCTAGGTTTTCCCAACATTTAGTGCTAAGTTGTTGTCAGTGCACCAGTAAACGAGTTGGTTCACCTCCTTCCTGTAGGCCCCCTTGTTTTTCCCTCTTGATAAGGCTGATTACTGTGGTGTCATCTGCAAATTTGATGATTCTGTTTGACTAATGCATAGCTGTGCAGTCATGTGTTAGAACTGTGAAAAGGAGTGGACTGAGTACGCAACCTTGTGGGACACCTACGTATAGGGTGATCCTGTTTGAGTGATGTTTTCCTGCTCAAACTTTTTGTGACCTTTCAGTCTGGAAGTTGAGGATCCGGTTACATATTTTGTTTTCTATGCCTAGATTACTCAACTTAGGCAGCTGTTTTTGTGAAATTATTGTATTGAAGGCAGAGCTGAGGTCTATGAACAGCTTGCGTATGTAACAGTCCTTATTTTCCAGGTGGTCCAAGGTGTGATGAAGTGTTAAAGCTATGGCATGCACAATAGAATGATTTGGCCTGTATTCGAATTGTAAAGGATTAAATGTAGCAGGTAGGCAGGATGTTGCATGATCCTTGACTACTTTTCAAAACACTTCATCACTGCTGAGGTAAGTGCAATTGGCCAGTAATCATTTAATGATGCTGGAGATGGTTTCTTGAGCAGAGGGATGATGCTGGTGGTCTTAAAGCATTTGGGCACTTTTTCTTGGCTGAGAGATATATTGAAAATGTCTATGAAGACTGGTGTCAGCTGATCAGCACAGTTTTTAGGTAGCCTCCCTGGAATCCTATCTGGACCAGCTGCTTTGCCCAGGTGAACCCTACATAGGTTCTTGCATATCATTTCCTAGTTGAGGCATAGTGATGTGTCATCTGCATTGGGTGGGTAGTCTCTTTGGGGACGTTCTATTTGATTCCTGGAATCTACTGAAGTAGATGTTTAGCTTGTTTAAAAAGTTTGGGTTATCATCGCATAACTTGGATGGTGTCTTATAGTCTGTGATGTCTTGGATCCCTCTCCACAGCTGCATGGGATCTTGCTGGTCAGTGAGGTGTCTCTGTATTTTTAGACTGTAGGCCTGTTTTGCTACTCTCACACCTTTGTTCAAGTTGATCCTAGCCTTTTTCTAAGTGTCTCTGTGTCCAGCCTTAAAGGCAGCATTATGTACTCTCAGTAATTTGTATACCTCACTGGTGAGCCAGGGTTTTTAGCTGGCTCTAATGGTGACATCCTTCAGAGTGGTGACATCTTCAATACATTTTGTGAGCTGCTATGTAAAAGCCGCCAAGCCACACCCACATTGACATATTGCTGTCTGCTCACTCCTTTCCAAACTGCTCCCCAAGCTCTCCAAGCCATGCCTCTTCATGATGCTGCTCACTGAGCTCTTCACTGACAGCTATATGTTGGGATGTTAATCACTTTCCTGAAGAAACATCATGGGCATTTATTCCAAAAGTGCATTTCCCTTAGGTGTAAAACCACAAAATACCTTCCCGTTTACACTCAGGCAGGCCTCACCTCAGTGGGAGCTGTACCATATGTTATCTGAAGGAAATGAAGTCTGTCCTAAGTCAGGATGGATTTTAAGTATTACTTTAATATACTAATAAATGAGGAGATAGTAGCTTAGTTGGCTATGAAGGATCCCATGGCACTTATTAAAAAAGAGAGGAAAAAAAAGATTTATTTTAATATCAAGAATCTCAGAAATTATGCCTTGCACTATGTGGAGCTAATAGTAAATGATACCACATGTTCCCATAGGACATAGCCATAATCTATTAGTAGACAAATTCAGTTTGAACTTCATCCCCTGCTCCCCTCCAATATCCTCAGATCACAATCACAAATCTACACCCCATTCTTTAGATTTTCCATGATCAAGTTCCCAAGGCACTATCTATGGCTAGGCACACTACGTCTGTTGGGTCTGATAACTATGACGCTGCCTACTAGTCAGCCTAAACCATGCCTTGTCAGACTCCTTACAGAAGATATTCAATATCAGTCTCATAACAAGCTTTGTGCTGGATGAATGGACTATGGCAATAGTCATTCTCTTGCAGAAAGATGGGGATGGAACGGATCTGGGTAATTATAGTCCCATAAGCCTCACCGGTCTCATCTCTAAGGCTACGGAAAGGATCATTATGGAACTAATCCATAAAGATATAGGTAATCTACATACTCTTGGCCCAGCACACTTCAGATCATTAAGGGCAGGTCCTGCCTTCTTAATCTGTTCAATTTCTTTGAAAAAGTCACTGAAGCAATGGACGAGGCAGATCAGTGTACACTGCATAGCTAGACTTCTCAAAGGCATTTAATACCATCCCACACTTTGGTACCATAGATAAAGTTTCTCAACTAAATGCTAACACCTATGTATCTTGTTGAATAGCAAATTATCTCACAAATAGAACTCAGGAAGTAAGGGTGGGTGGGTCTGCTTCCTTCAAAAGACATACCACTAGCAGAGTACTCTTAGGTTCAGTCCTTAGGTCACTCCTCTTTGGCATTTTCTGAGGTCACAGTTAAAGTTAGGGGTCTGTAGCTGGCCAAGTTTGCAGATAATTGTAAATTTGGAACCATCATAAACACCCAGAGGACACAAAATCCCTACAAGAAGGCTAATCCCAAACTAATAGTCTGTGTCAAAACCATGGCCTAAAACTAAATGCTAAGAAGTGTATAATCACATCCTTTAGCAAGCATGGCTCTACTTGTAGTTATCACACTGACAATACACCCCTAAAATTGACCTGTAGTTAGAGATCTGGAAATCTATGTCAACAATAAACTGTCCTTTGATCACCACATAGCCACTATTTGCAAGTCCTTTTTCATCTCACAACCTATATCTAAAGGTATGGTGTTCAGGTCCAGGAACATAATCATTTCAATGTACTTGGCTCTTATTATGCCAGTCATTGAGTATAATTCCCCTTTTGGTATATGCCTGCACAAACATTTGTCACACCTCCAAATGACCACAGTGCTTCCTCCCTAAAAAAAAAAAAAAAAAAAAAATACAAAGGAGTCACAGAGTACTTAGCGGCCGATGTACTAGGAGGCACCATTAAAATATACTATTTTGCAGTGTACTCTGTGGCTCCTTTGTATTTTTTTTTTGGTTATTTTATGATTTTTTGTTATCATAAAAAAACTACTCAGACCATCTCAAAGCCTTGTTTCTCTCCTGTCTGTGTCAGACAGGCTACAGAGAGGTAACCTCTACTTTGCCTATAGAGCCTCTACAGACCCTATTCTATCAGGCCTATTACATATTTGCAAGTCAACTTGTGTTATAAACACCCATTCAAGAGTCCTCAATATCTTTTGAAAAATTAAGAGAAGGTATATGTAGATATCACAGAGAATGCCTCTTCTGTGGAAGAGTCTTCCACTCCACATAAAGAAAAGTACCTCTCATATTCTATTCAAACATATTTTGAGCAAATAGATGGTTAATAAAAAATTCACTTCCAGTTAACCACTGTCTCTTATGGATAGGGGAAACATGCAAATACCCCAGCATATCCCTGTTCAGACCATTGTTGTGTCATTTTTATTTTGAAATATAAGGGCTAATAACTACCATGAGAATGTAATGCTAAGCTTCCTAAGATCTTCAGAGATCAATAGCCTAGTAAGTACCTATGAACCCTCTACGTTTCCAGGCACCCTGACTAATTCCCTCTAGTAGTTTAACAACCACCTCAGGTCTATCCTGAAAAGAGACTACTAGCCTAGTGGGACTAACCCAGTCAACAAAGGATAGATGGATAATAGGGCTCCTACTTGCTACAACAGTGGCTTTTAATTAATATATAGTTTATGCAGAATATGCAGCCTGAAACTCAAGTGTGTATAATACAAATCAGTTTGCTGGAGAACCATGTATTTTATGAAGAACATATCAAAGATGTGAAGCAAAATCAGAGACACTTATATGTTTAGTAATGTAAACTACTATCAGCTTGTGAAAACACACAGCTGATCAAGGATAGTAAGGTTCCAAATCAGGAACAGATTTAAGTATTGCTCTTGTTGACAAATAAGTTTGGTATGATAACATCTTTTGTGTCACTGTATGTTTTCTGTAGGATCTTCTTCTTCTTCTTCTTTCGGCTTTTCCCAGTTAGGGGTCGCCACAGCGGAACTCCGGTCCACTAATGATTGGCAGTAGATTTTTACGGTGCTGAGGTGCCAGCCTAATGCCCAACCTTCAATGAAGGAACGCCCATTCACGCATGTCTTTCGAATGCCACTCGACCGTGAGGAGGACATGCAGACTCCACACAGAAGGCACCTCAGCTGAGAATTCAACAGGAGAACCTCTTGCTGTGAGTATGAAGTCTAAAACTCAAATGTCTGAAATCCATAGCACTCTGCCTAAGAATGACACATTTTACATGGAGCACGTAGCTCCCAACCTTCTATCTAGAAAATGTAGAATACTATACCTCCAACATACTAAGTACTTCAACTAGGAAGCTCATGGAATGATTAATATGTTAATACTAATTAAAAGTTATTTTGATGAATTAATATAATTTACTATTTACCATATGTTTTACTTAAAGTTCTTAAAAGGGCAAAGAAAACTCAGTAGCTGCTTTTTGTAATGACTCTGGGCATAAGGAATCTCTTTAATCAGTTGATCGATCACATTCTATATTTTGCTTGGGGAAGCATTATATTTCAAATTAAAGATCTTCTAAAGTGGGCAACTAAGCAACTACCAACTTTCCTCCCCTAAGAAGTGATATGCAGAGCTGATGGGGACTGGTGCACCTAAACCATTGGCTATTCCCTTTCATATCATCCTATCATTTCAAGATTTACACAGTGATCTATACTTTCAGTTTGATTCACAGCAACCTGTACCAAAGTTATGCAGTTCTAAGGAAAATGTGGAACAGATGTATCATTAATCCATTCCAAAATATTCCTGAATCTATTCCATCAATCACTGCCCTTGTGTAAAGAAATGAGGGATACAACAACAAAATTGCCAAATAAATAAAATTGACAGAAACAGAAAACTTGTAGAAGCAGATACTGGCAGTTCCCGCAGCAAAGATCAACTCATAAAGACAAGACCTGTGCACTCATTGTTTTTAGTACTGCATTCTACGTTCCTTGCAGCTTTGTAGCTTAAACCCAGCTACCATATCATTTCAGTAGTCCAGTCTAGTATATAATACTTATTTTATCAAGACCATACAAAAAAATGAAGCAAAAATCTGAACATTCTGGATAGTTGAGAGGTATGTACCTAAGGTCAGAAAACAACCTTTTCAAATAATTTAATTATCAGTAACTAGGTTAGCAGAGAAGCAAGCATTCTGTATTGTATTCTGCTCATTTAATTAAATGTGTACACCTTTTTTGTGAGGTTTAACATTCAGTACTGCAGTCAGGATTGTAAAAGTAGTACATAGTTTCCCTACCTTTTAATGCTATTAGTCTATTAACCTATTGCCAATATAGCATCTGCTGAGACGTTAGGGAGGCAGGCGATGGCAATACAATTTCTCTACTACCCTATTTTTGTTATTTATATATTTTGGTTGAGTGGCCAAGAGCTGTTAAATATTAGACTCATTTCTGTGTTAGTGGTTGAAGCAGTAGTAAGGTATTATTCGATTAGATAAGAAAAATAAAAGGGAAAAATGTGAATGCAATGTAATTAATAAACACTGAAGTCGTCAAAACAGTGGCACAGCAGACAGCATTATCACTTCATAGCAAGAGGTTCTCCAGTTTGATTCTTAGCTGGGGTGCCTTCTCTACAGAGTCTGCATGTCCTCCCTGTGTTTGTTTGGATTTTCTCCAGGTGCTCCTGTTTCCTCCCCCATTCAAAAGACATACAATAGGTGGACTGGACTTGCAAAACTTGTCATAGGTGTGACAATATGAGGTACTGCTAGCTATGCTAAGAAAATTAGGGCAGTGGATGTGTAACATTTGCCAGCACAGCTAGCTGGAATTTAGGAAGGAATTATATGTGATTTGTATATGAAACTGATTTGTACAGATGGTTGTGTTGAAAATGTGTTTGCAAAGTTGCTTGTATTAAAAATGTACCAACAGTGGGTACTGACTGTATTGCAAATGAATATAATGTATATATTTTAACAGATAATACTGGAAGAGAAGAGGTTAATCTCAGTTCCAGCTAACTTTGAAAAACAGTTGAAATTAAATAAGCCCATAAAAATTGTAGCTTACAGTTTTGGTTGCAGCCAGAAAAAAATGTCTGGCAAACCAATTATTAGGAAGCCTTCTTTATTGTCTCTAGCAGTGATCTAATTACTATTCTGGAAGGGTAGAGGTTTGAAATTGTTTTATGACTTCCAGGAGCTGCAGGAGATTTGAGCAAAGCTCTGCCTGTGTGTATGTCAACATATAGATGTTAAAATCCTGGCAGCTTCTAGTGTTGATGATAGTGTGGGAAACAGAGTCAGTTGACCAGATGTGATGTCATTCTATAAGCTATTCTAGAAAAATATTTAGATATTATATTAAGAAGTCTTTCAGTCAGGCTGAGTACTCTGTTTTGGAAACCTGACATAGGAGGAACCCTTACCTACTTCATCTTGCCTTGGTCTAGTAAGTGGACCAGGGAACAGTATTCTTTAGAGTAGTCAGGAAAATATAGTGAGATCAGTTAAGTGCTGTTTTTCTGTAACTGTATGAATCTATTCATCTGTGCTATTTTTAATATTTCCTGTGATTGAAACTCTGGTGTTTCCTGTAAATAGATATTTCATATTATATTATATATTATTAAATATATTTAAAATGTTCATTGTGTCTGGTCTTTTAGAGAAATATTTTAACCTTTGACAATACTTATATCTACTGGTGATACTGTGGCCACTCCTGAAGCCTGGCTGTTTTGTCAGCATTACCATTTGTATTAATATTAATTTCTCTCAGTGTAGCTGGGTGGCAGCACTTATGTGAGTATGGTAATGAATAATAACCATAGCAGTGCTAGCCATCCAGCAGTGTAAACATTGGCTCTAGATGATTATTACTGTTGATGTGACACCTCAACTCCTTGTGCAAAATTGGAAAAACAATTTTGGAGGGGTTTATGGCTAGGGGTATGAAGTGATCAAATATTCATAGAGCACAGCAGCTGTACTTAGTGAAAATGTTGTGCAAACATCACAATAAACAAAGCTAGATGCAAGGGGAGGCAATCTTATATAACTATAGACATGATAACTGCTGTCTCAGGTAAGTTAAAAACTCGGGTTCATTTGGGCCAGGCAACATACCCTATAAAGAATCATAGAAAAACAAACTAAACACTCATTCATAGTCTTAAACCAAATGTTGTCATCTAGATATATGCATGAGGCTCTATTGCTACAAATTCTAGAAGCAGAGGAGGAAGATGGTTAACCCTGTTCATTTCAGCTCATTTTCCCTATCTACTTTTATGTCTCAGTACTCTTGTACTAGCCAGTTAGTTAAAGAAAGAAAGACATTAACATCGTAAAAATCAGTTAAAGGAAAGTGAGATGGCAGCAACAAAGAAAGCAAAGAAGACACTGGCATGTGGCATTCTAGCTCACTTGGTGACCCTGCCAGCTATCAGCTGTCAAATGTTGTCCAATAACTCAGTAGTACATTCTTGGTTAAATGACTGGGCAGAAAAGTCATTTCATTCTCATGAAAACTGATACCAGTGGGTCTGGAATTTCTGTATCCAATTTTATGTTGCTAAAATCTGATGAATATCCAAATACTGAGTTAAATAATTATTTAAAAAGCAGAAGCTTGTTTCTTTGATTTACGGTTTACTGCAAGTGAACTTTCCTTCCTTGAACTTAGAAGGCTACAAGTTTAAGTGAATGATTTCTGGCCAGCAGTTTCTTGAAATTAACAAGATCTATGAGATCTGGTATAAGGAGATCCATCCTTGATAACATCAGGACTAATTCCCACAGGTGTTTGGAGTGCTTGGCCTGTGGAACTTTCCCAAGCTACTAGGTTCCTCACTTTTTAATTTATCCAAATCTATTGGGTTTCTAATACCATGACAGGAATGGACCCCATTCCTAAGTCAAAGAACAATTAAAGTTCATAAAATTAGTATTGTTTCAGTCTTTGATGTCAGCCAGAAGTGCTCTTTGCAGCACCCGCAATGTGCCCAGTAATGACTTCTTCTGCAATTTGTATGGAGTTACATGTATTGGTAACATATCTAAATATGATCGTAGATTCTTTTTTATAAGACCCATTGCTCCTATTGGGACTGTCTGGGTATCTTTCATCCACATTGCTTTCATTTCTGCCTGCAAATCCTGATATTTTATGACTTTATGTCTCTCTGTAAGACAGTGTAGTCACAGGGTGTGGTGATTTCAATCATCAATGCTACTTTTGTCTTCTTTTCATGGACCTTTATATTCGGTTTTCTAGCATCTGTCTTTTGAACTGCTGGTAATGGGTGATCCCACGTGATGTAAACTTCATCATTTTCTATGATGCTTTCTGGATCATGTTTCCAGTGTTTTTCAGTCACTTCTGTACCATAATGTTTGCACAATCCCCAGTGCAACAATCTTGCCATATTATTATGCCTTTCAGTATACAGTCCTTCTGCCATTAGTGTGTCACAACCAGCAACAAGGTGTGCAACTGTTTCCAATTCGATTTTACAAAACCTGCATTTGTCTATTTCTCCCACATGTTCAATGGACTTTGCAAACCAACGTGTATGCAGCCCACAATCCTGGGCCGCCAATATTAACCTTTCATCTCTTGGTTTGAATTTCCCTCTACTTAACGATTCCTGCATACGTTCCTCATCAACATGAGGTTCTTCAAGATGTTTTCTATAGTTGCAACTATATTTATGGGGTTCCTATCATGTAGCCGAACTTTTACAAGTTTGAACCTCATATGGTTGAGACCATAAGTTCAAATTTGTAAAAGTTCGAGCATTTCAATGGAAATCTCCATAAGCGGAGGTTTCCATTTTGTTCAATGTGGTGCGATCTCGGAGTTGGTATATTTAAGTAGAAGGGGTGGGGGTGCAGGGAGGCTTACCCCCTTCTTAAAACAGTTTATTTTGTTTTCTGTTTTTTTTTTTTTTTTTTTTATCCATAGTCGAAGTTTTGTAACTTCGAACATAATGGTTCGAACATAACGTGTTCGAAGTTATAAGACTTTGACTATGTGATATAGACCCATATTTATGCATTTTCCACATTTCTTGCTTTCTCATCTGGTCCTTCACCTTATATTCTTTCTTTTGTTATTTTGGCACATTCAGTTGCTGCCTGATTTTTATCTACTTCTGGTTTGATTTCCATTTCTGCTTAATGCCAATATGCTTCTGCTAGATTAAGTAGAGAAGTCATCTTAGATTTATTCTCCTCATGTTTCAAAACTTTCACTATGTTTGGATCTTGTGAGGTCAGCAGATATGTATGGAGTCCCATGATTGCAGATCTATACATGTAATCAATTTGAAGGAAGCTCATCCCTCCTTCAGAACAGGGAATATATAATCTTGGTATGCACTGATTTTTATAAATCATTTGCTGAGCATGAAGAATCCTTCTTGTTTTTCTATCTAATCTATCCAACATGTTTTGGGACCAGTCAATCACTCCAAAACTGTAACTTAGGACAGGAAGACCAATTTGTTTTATAGCTTGGATTTTGTTCCTAGATGTCAATGCTGGTTTCAGGATTAATTTAAGTCTTCTAAAGTATTCCTTACTAAGTTTTATTCTCATTTGTTCATGTTTTATCATCAATTCCCAAATATTTGTACACCCCTCTTGCTCAAGTTCTTTTATATCACATTCTTGTCCAAAACTGATGTTTTCCTGGTGCTGCAGTTTTCCTGCTTTAAAGGTTGCCTTTGCACATTTATCAAGACCAAATGACATTCTTATATCATCTGAAAAAGTTTTGACAACTTGCAGTTGTGCTTTCAGTTCCTCATCTGATGAGCTGTAGTTTTAAATCATCGACAAAGAGAAGATGAGAAGTCTTTACACTTTGTTGTTTTCTAGGAGCCAAATTATAGCCATAGCCTAAGCTGTTAAGTAGACAGCTTAATGGATTAAGGGCAAAGCAGAATAGCAGCAGTGACAGAGAGTCACCCTGGAATATCCCCTTTTGAATTTTTATCCCTGGGATAATAATTTGTCCTTTATCATGGCTTAATTGCAAAGTGGTCTGCCACTGTTTTATGGTCATTATAATGTAGTTGATCAGTGTAGGGTGTATCATATACATTTTTAAGCACTCTTTTATCGGTTCTATATTGAATTAGTGAATGCTTAGAAAAGTGAACGCTAATTCATCGGCCATTTTTAATCGAGAACTTAAAATCTCGAACACCCGGAACAGCAATTTTTTTCCCAGGGAAAAAAATTGCTGGTCCACAAACAAAAAAAAATTAAAACATTATATAATGTGGAGGGCTTTGCCCCCCACACCCCCTACTTAAATATACCAACTCCGAGATCGCATCACAGTGGAGGAAATGATGAACTCCTGAAACCGGCCCAGCGATTTTTTGTCCTGTGACAAAAATCGCTGTTCCGGGTGTTCGGGATTGTAAGCTTTCACTTAAAAGGGGTCGATGAATTAGCGTTCGCTTTTCTAAGCGTTCACTAATTCAATGTAGACCCCTTTTATCCATGAATGTGGGATACTACCAAATGCTTTTTTGTAGTCAACCCATCCCTATATATAGATTCTTTCCATTTTTACAGTTCTCCACTATAACTTTATTTGACAACTTATGTATCACATAATGGTCCACAACAACTTTCCTCTCCTATTCTCTTTTGCCACTCTGCAGAATTCACACACTGAAGAAATGTCCTAGCCACTTCTCATAAATGGGAGGTAAAATGTGCTTAAAAGCCATAAGAAAAATCTTTTCTTTCACTAGGCAGTTGGTTTCGACTCCATCCATTTTGTTCATCAGGTACGTTTTTCACATTTTAGTGGAGATTTCTTTCACCTTGTAGTCCCCTACTTAGGTCGATTACTAGCAAGTATTTACCATTTCTTCTAGTTTATTAGCTGCTTCTTTAGCTATTTCAGTAGCATTGTTTCACTTTCTCTATTGTGCTATATAAAAAAGAGTTTCTGTCTTTTGTTATGGTTTGAAGCATTTTCTGTCGAAACACCGCCCCTTTAGGTCAACACAGATTGAGCATTAAATCAGTGTAAGCCCAGGAATAATAAATAACCTGCTGCAAAACAAGTATTAGAAATGCTTATTTTTAGGAAAGGAGCACAATATCTTTAAGTATAAGATCTGTCTAGCCTTAAACCTACTTGTGATGGCACTACAAAGCTAACTTAAATATTTACATGTGTACAAGATCTCAGTCCAGCCTAGTGAATCTCAGTTGGAGCCAAAGGTTTCTTCTCAGGTCACACTAGTAGCATCAACAGCTCTTGCAGATTCACCTAAGCCAGCAAAAGTAGACACCACAAGCCTTCAAAACCAAACAAACCCAGGCCTTCTCTCCAGATTCATATCAAAAGAAACAAGCACTGCCTTCACATAAAAACAAAAACCACACACCCACCTTCGTGGAGGCTCTCAATAAAAATCTACCCAAACAGCAGAGGCCTCCAAAGCATAAACACACTCGACCACCACAACACAACACTAATCACGAGGCACATAACTCTCCTAAGCAGTGTGCCACTCAATCAAAGCCCCTAAGACAAAACAACATGCCCAACACACTAGTCATAGGTGACTCAATAGTGAAGCACACTGATGTCCCACTCACTAATTTGAATAAGGAGAAAGTAACAGTCAGCTGCCTGTCAGGTGCCAGGATCCACCAGATAACGCATGCACTCAGGCCCCACAATAACAGGTACATATATGACTCTGTCATAGTTCATGTGAGTGTGAATGACCTGAGACGTACCTCCCTGGACTACATGAAAAGAGACATGAAGGAGCTCTCGGATTATGTAGCCCAGGTGGGTATAACCCTAGCCCTGAGCAGCATCCTACCATCACCCAGAATTATACCACAGTACAAGCAGAAAATGATTGATTTCAACAATTGGCTAAGTTTCTGGTGTCATTCCAAAGGGATCCAGTATCTGTCTGCCTGGGATGACATGATTGACAGACCTCAATACTTTGTCAGAGATGGCCTGCATTTGTCACCCCTGGGCTTCCGGATACTGGCCAAGGCTCTTACCACCCCTATAGTGCCTTTTTGAGGCTGTGTTCCAAAGACCAAATTACCACCATAACAGCTACAAACAAATGCAGACTGAGGGTCATGCTGCTCAATGCTAGATGTCTAAGTCTTAAAATGCATTTGCTTGAAGCACTCCTTAAAATGGAGAACATCGACATTTGTGCTGTAACAGAGACTTGGTTCAAAGTAGGAGAAAGTACCCCTGCACTACCAGGCTATAACTCATTCCACACCTTTCGGCCCCTGAACTTGGACCAAAGCTCCAAAGGTGGTGGTGTTTCCATATTCATAAAGAATGTGCACCCTTCCAGACTGGTAGCCCAACATAATGCATCAGAGATACTTCAGTTGTAGCTAATATTGGGTAAGACAGCGATTCAGGTTGTAGCCTGCTATAGGTACCCCAGCCATGTCCCAAGACTCACACTCCACGTTCCTAAGCACCCTGGAGAGTATTGGGGTCTAACCTAACACTCTCATACTGGGCAACTTCAACTACCCCTCCTTTAACTGGGAAAACTACTCATGTACCAATACACTTGCCCAAAGTTTCCTGGAATTCATTAATTCCAGTGCCCTGGACCAGTTCATTCTTACCCCCACTAGAGGTAGCAACATCCTTGACCTGGTTATTACTAACATGGGCGACTGTTGCTCTACACCAATAGTCAACTCCTCCCTGGTTAGATCCGACCACAAACTAATCACCTTGGAAATCCACATCCCTCCCACTCCCACCCGCAAATGTAACCACCATGAAAAACTTCTCCAAAGCTAACTTTGGGCTCCTAAAAATAGAGGTGGCTAACTTCACAGCACCCATGCAAATGGAGAATAGTTGCATGACCACTGAATCATACACCAATGTACTCTACAAACATGAACACAAATGCATGGAGCTTGCTATACCCAATAGAACCAAGATGCTCTCCTCCAAAAAAAGGAAGCCAATCTGGTGGTCCCCTGCCATAAACAAACTCTACAACAGGAAGAAACCGATGCAGAATAAGATAAAGTCCCAAGACTGGAAAAACTCCCCTAACAGCCTCAACAAAAAGTTGAGATCCCTCATCAAATCCTCTAAAGCTAGCTATGAAAACAGAAATGCCGCAGCTAGTAAAGACTACACACAAGGCCACAAGGCCTTCTATAGTTATGTAAATAATCTCCACGGCAATATTCAGATTTGCTCTGAGCTACTGCCCAATGGTACCTTCTATACCGAGCCAACAGATATTGCTAATATACCGGCTGACAGATTCAGTGCAAACTTCACCCCTCTCTCCCCCCAAAGGACCAATCACAATACCAGTAGACTGCCAGGCACCCAGTATTACTGCTGCACAGGTTAAAACAGCACTGTCCAAGGCCAAGAATGCAGCTTCTATGGGACCTGACAATATCTCTGGCTGTGTTCTACATGAACTACAGAGTAAACTGGCACCACACCTCTGTGCCCTGTTCAGTCACAGCCTCACCTCAGACTTTGTCTCTACCAAATGGCACACTGCTACAGTCATCCCTCTCCACAAAGGAGGAGCAACTACAGAACCTAGGAACTCTTGCCTCATTAGCCTGACGAGTCTGATATGTAAAGCTATGGAACGCATCATCATGGACCTAATAAACAATGGTATAGGGAATCCCCAAACTCTGGATCCCACACAGTTTGGTTTTGTGAAGGGTACATCATGCCTGCTCAACATGGTTGACTATTTGAGTCAGTAACCAGAGCTGTGGTTGAAGGCAAGGTGGTTCATACAGCCTACCTTGATCTAGCTAAGGTCTTTGATACCATTCCCCACTCAGGAATCATAGAAAAACTCACTAAACTAGGCATCAACCCCTATATCATTAGGTGGGTTGTAAACTGGCTTACAGATAGAACCCACAGTGTGAAAGTAGCTGACTCCAAGACAGACTGCCGACCAGTCAAGAGTGGAGTCCCACAGGGTTCGGTCCTGGGTCCGCTCCTGTTTGGTATCTACTTCTCTTAAGTCTGGGCCAACATAAAGGGACTCTGGCTGACAAGGCTCACAGACGATTGCAAGTTGGGAGCTATTATTAACTCCCCAAGTGATGTTGAAATCCTGCAGAAAGGCCTCACTGAGACCAATGACTGGTGTCAGAACCATGACCTTAAGCTCAATGCCAAAAAATGTGTCATCATCCCCTTTGGGAAAAACTTGGTTCCCATGAATTATCACATCAATGGTAGTCCACTGAACACAGAAGGCGTTATAAGAGATCTTGGAGCACAGGTTGACAGAAACCTCTCTTTTGACCACCACATTTCCACTATGGTCAGAAAGTCCTTCTATGTGGTACATCTCATTACTAAGGGTTTTGTATCCAGGAAGAAAGAGGTCATTGTCTCCCACTACTCTTCCCTCAATAGGCCAATCATCAAGTGTAATGACCAGTTTGGCATGTACTTCACTAGACTCCTGCAACAACTGGACAGGCTGTAAAAGTACTTCACAAAGATGATCCTAGGCTTTAAACAGTTGTCCTATATGGACGGACTCAAAAAACTCCAACTATTCTCTGTCTCATATTGCCTACTTAGAGGAGATCTCTGCTTGACTTACAAAGCCATGTCTGACCCAGCTCTGTTAGAAATGCTACATCTAAAGAAATCCCAATCCCTCCACACCACATGCTACAGACACCTCAACCTCATTACCACAATCAACAGAACATGCTGGAGGGACAGGTTCATAAGCCAGAGACTGCCCATGCTATGGAATAGACTTCCCATACATGTCAAACAGAGCACCACACTGGCCCTCTTCAACAGAAATCTTGATGAGTGGATGTGAAACAGAAAATTAACCCTGGGGATCACTCCAGTGGCTCTACTTGACAGAGGCACTGGGAATTAATGTCGTGTGGCATGATCCCAGGGTAATCCTATGGGCTAGGCTTGTAACAGCTCCAGGGCCATTAGCCTAGTACATACCTATAAACCTTTGAACCTATGAAAATTGATAAAGTTCTACTTAAGATGATTCTGCAGGTGGTAAAGAATGTCTCCTGCAAGGTTAGCTAAGTCACAAAGCTTAATTTCTTTATCAGACACAAATATTTGGCAAATGTTACATCCTGGGCCACCCAGTACTAGACTTTCTTCATGCCAGTGCTTGTGTTTAACTGTGACAGGTTTGTTGATGCTGTACTTTGAGTTCAGAAGAAGCTGTCTGAAGCCCCTTCCCAAGCTGCTTAAATGGTGGCTAGGGCCTTTTCTCAATGTTTTCACCTTTCTGTTGGTCTAAGTTTTCTTAATTGACACACATGATTTCAGTGCCAGTTTTAAGGTTACCAACACTGACTCGATATTAGTATTGATATGTGAAGACTTAAGAGAGCTGGCTATGGTCACAGTATTCCAGCTACAGCTTTTGATGTCAGTAACTGAACAAACAAGAACACTCAGCCACTTACTTATTTAAGTGAATAAACTGCTTGAAACCTCAAGAAGGTGACTTTAATCCTCCAACAGGGAGGTCATCGGAGAGGGAGGGAGAGAGTCTCCCGGATCTACTATCTAAAATGATTTTATCTGGACTAATCCTTTGTACTCTTTTTCTCATTTATTCTGTCACGATCTGGGTCACAGGTGAGATATCAGACCTCACTCAAGCTTTCTGGATTACTTTTGAATATCCTGAAAAAGGGTCAAAGGCTGTGGAGCTCCCAGGTAAGGTGTTTTATGCATCCTAAACATTTTCCCTCAAGATCACAAACTCCCTGTTTACAGTGAGATCTGGTTGATGAGAGGTATTAGTAAATGATCAGTTGCCTCCTTCACAGACTCCCTCAAACAGAAATTACTATTGTAACTAGTTTTGGTTTATAATGGCTGACAGTTTGGCCTGAGTTGCAAGATCTGGTACTGCTGTGTACTGGAAGAACAGGCTGCTGCTGCTCAAGAATTCTCCAAAGACATGTGAGTGGCATTTATGAATTCAGTCTTTCAGGATCACTCTATTGTTAGCCCTAAAGTCAGGAATCACCCTGAGAATTTGAAAAAAAATAGAGTAAGATCCTCTCAGTTGTTGGGTTAAAGTTTCAACCCCCTAATACCCCTTTTTGAGGATGCAGTGAAGTCTGTATCAGTTGTGATTTTGGTGCAGACAACAGTAATAGAGCTGGCAATGTGAAAGCAACCTGAACTTTCAAGGTAACTTGTAGAAGAGCTGTCCCCCAGGGGGACAGGTGTCTATCAACAATAGGGTGACTGTGATCCACCTTCAGGTGTTCAGCATAACAATCCCTGAGAACATGTCAAACTATTCCCATTCTGGATATAGTCGTGAATTGTCTGTCCTTCCATCTTCCTGTTTGTCGGTGCTGTGCATGGCCGGCGTTAGGCATAGGCCAACTAGGCGGCCGCCTAGGGCGCCGCTGTAGCAGGGGCGCTTTTCCAGTATTTATTTGGTGTAAGTAGACCAGGTTGGGGGCACCTGAGTGGTGTGGGGGGCGCTGTGGAGCAGTTTTGCCTAGGGCACCAGCTGACCTAAGGCCGCTGCTGTGTGTCACTGAATGGGGATTTTTTTTTATGTCTCTGCACACAATTTCACTACTTACAATGACCAACAGAAGAAAATATATGCAGTTATATAGATATGGTTAGAGCTCAAAATATCTAAAGCACATTTGACTGAAAAGTTTTTTTGGGAGGGTGAAAAACATTGAAAGTACAAAATATTGAAATTACATTTGACTGAATGCTCACTTTTTATAGTGTTTGTAGGTAGGACTGTGCAGGAAAATAAATGTTTAACCGAAAAGGTTATAGTGTTCATTGTGTATGTGTGAGTGTTCATGGGTTAGGGTTAGGGTAATGGTTAGGAAAGGAGAAAGATTTACTGTTTTACATGTTTGGTGTTGTGTGTGCAGTGTCCTTTTGTCTTGATGCACCCCCTGCCCACCTTATTCATTTGTGCTGACCCTAACTCTACTTTACTTTATTAAAAATCCTATCCCTAACAGTACCAATACCAAGGCAACATTTGATCCCAGTTTTGTAGCTGGTTTGTGTGATATGGGATATTTTGTGATTCAGTATTAAGAGTTTTCAGTGTTTTATGCTCAGTGGGTTTTTTAAGTATTTTGAGGTTCAATATTTTGAGTATTAGATATTTCATAAGTATTCACTAAACAGTGGTGTGAAAAACTAAGAAGTAAATAAGCAAAGACACTGGCAGTCGAACCACTGACTTTTTAATACAATTAAGCACTTTTGTCAGGCATTCGCCACAAGACTTCTTCAGAATAAAAACAATAATTATCCAAATCCATTTAAATAAGAAACAACTAAAATCACATGATCAAATTGTGATGTAGTATTGGTTAAAAACACATGAAAGCAAAGCGTCACAGTGCTCCAAAACACATATTGTAAAAAACGAACTCATGTGAAAACTAAGATGTACATTGTTAACAGATCAAACACCATCCCCCTTGACATGATAAAGTTGAAATTGGTCAACATTCATAAACAGTGTAAAAGTATTGTTTTTGTCTTCAAGTATTTATGCCACTATACTAAATATGAAATTCAGACTTCAGTTTGAGGTAACTCAAAATTGACACTGTTTCATTTAACCCAGGCTTATTTGTAGCGTTGCTTCTAAGCTGCCAGAGTAATTCTTTATATTCAAGAAATAACTCCGTTGGCCCTCCCCTACTGTTTTCAGTATGTACTTGCTCTAATATAGCAAACTTAAAATTGTGTTGTGGATGCTCCCCTATATGTTTGGCTAATGCGTTGTTACCATTGCCCTTCCTAATATCATACACATGTTGATAAATACGTTTGTTTAGTGCATTAATAGTTTTTCCTATATAAAAACATTTGCATATCTGACAAATTGCAATGTAAACAAGACATTTACTTTGGCAATTAAACTTTTTAGACAAGTAAGCTTTCCAGGGTGGCCATGGTGGTGCAGTGGTTAGCATTGCCACCTCACAGCAAGAGGTTCTCCGGTTCAATTCTCGGCTGGGTTGCCTTCTGTGCGGAGTCTGCATGTCCTCCCTGTGGTCGTGTGGGTTTTCTCCTTGTACTCCGGTTTCCTCCCACATCCCAAAGACATACAGTAGGTGAATTGGACACTCTAAATTGGCCCTAGGAGTGAGTGTGTGCATGTGTGTGCCTTCTGTGGAAGGTTGTGTGCTTTGCTGGCAACTCGACACCGTAAAACTCCACTGCCAATCATGAGCGGACAGATGATCCGCTGTGGCGACCCCTAACCGGGAAAAGCAGAAAGAAGAAGAAGAAGACAAGTAAACTTTCCCATAGCCACTGATATAAATGACATTGGTCTCTAATATAAAAGGGCATTGTGGGCAATGTCCACATTTACGCATGTGTCCCTCCCTTTTAACCAAACAATTACATTCTAAAAGACTCTTTACACTTGTGTCCCTTCTATAGACAATACAAGGTTTTTCTTGGAGTCTTGATTTACAAGATTCATCAGTAATAAGTATTGTCCAATTGTTGTATAAAATTTCCATAATCCTGTAAAAATAGAGGTTAAAAGTGAGAATCATGGCATCAGTGTAAGTCACCACCTCCCTAGTATCTATAGCCAATGTCTCAGTAGTATTAGTGGGAAAGGTGTCCAAAGAAGTTCCCTGAAGTGGAAAAAAGTGACCACTATTCCTTTTTGCTATTACTTCATTCAAGATAGAATCAACAAATGTCTCAGGATAACCCCTTCTATTTAACATTCCCTTCACCTGGTCTATCTCATGTAGGAACAATGCCCAGTCACTAATCATCCTTGCCAATCGTATACCTTGTCCTTTGACCAGAGATTTTTTTTTGATGGGCAGGATGACAGCTATCAAAGTGTAGCAAGGTGTTTGAATATGTGGGTTTTCTGTACAACATAGAAGTAAATGTGTGGTTCTGTAAATCCTTACTTATAGTAATGTCCAAAAAGTTAATAAACTCCCTGTTTTGTACCTTAGTAAATTTGAGGAAGTCTGTACTTGAGTTCATGAAACAAAAAAATTGCTCCAATTGTTCTTCAGTCCCGTCCCAAAAAATTTACAGATCATCAAGATATCTCCCATAAAATCTACAGTGCCTGAAGAGTACATTCTCAAACACTGTAGTCAATTCCCACTGAGTCAAAACAGTATTCACAAATAGGGGGGCACAATCCACCCTATTGCGACTCCTATTTTTTGCTTGAATAACTCATTTTCAAACATAATAAAGTTGTTTTGTAAAATCAACTCCATAAGTGTCCTAAACATCAGGATCTTAGAATGCCCCAATGATGTACAAGTGCACAAATATTCATAAAACATCTCTATGTCTACCTGATGGCGTATGACTGTAAAAAGATCTTTGCTATCCATGGTGATGAATATCAAATCGTTACTATAAAGGTTGCCCTGAATTTTCTTAAGGCAGTCCCAAGAGTCCTTTAACACATGATTGTGTTGATCAAGTATGTGTTTTAAATTGTGGTGAACAAATTTAGCTAAGTTAAAAGTTTTAGAAGCTTTTGCGTCCACAATCCGTCTAAAAGGGGGGTTCTCAACACTTTTATGCAACTTGGGTATGCCGAAAATTGTAGGAATTCGTGGATGTTTCTGTGTGAGGAAATTGTGTTCACTAACAGAAATTTGCTCATTAAATAACAAATCATGTAGACAAATGTCTATGTTCCTGTAGGAGATGTTAAGTTCATTTCTAGAAATTTCTTCATATGAATCAGTGTACAAGTATGTTAACATTGTTTCAATATACCTTGCTTGATTCTTAATGACTAAACCCCCACCCTTATCCGGTTTCAGTACTCTGATGGAACTGCTATCTCTAATCATTTTAAGCAAATCTACTTCAGTTTCTGATAAATTATGTGCAACTTAACTTCTTTTTCCGTGATGTAACTTACGAATTTGTTCCATACAGAGGTTTTCAAAGACATGTAAAGTTGGATGCAAGGATGGGTTAAAAGTACAGTGTTTTCTACACTCTCCTGAATTACTAAGGATGTTCGTATCATCGTTGTTAAAGTACATTTTGAAATTTAGCTTCCTTACAAACAACTTAAATTCAAGTAAAGCACTATCAACCCTAAGTGTACTAGTGGGTACAAAGTTTAGTCCTTTTTGAAAAACATTGGCCCATATACATCAACTTCCAGTTCGCTATAGTTGTAAATCTTAAAATCTCCAGCCTCATTTGTAATAATGTCACACATTAATCCTATGTCATCCCCTACCAACTGTTCAGCATTCCTTTCCCTCTCCCCCTGTATGGTCTCCCTCTGTTGTAGTTGTTCTGGAAATTGCCGTTCCCGGCCCACTCCTGATAATTTTGTTGTTGTTGCTGGTTCTGGAGATGCTCTGATCTCCTCAAAGGTACCTCTAAAGGGATTGCCTGTTCATTTAACTCACTCATATTGTCATCAACCATGCTAGGGTCTCTCAAAGGGTGACTAGACACCTCCCTTCCTCCAAAACCCATGTTGTTATTGTTGGGTAAGGGGTATGCCCTCTCTTGCTCATACTCTAGCCTATCCCTTTCCAATTTTTTACCTTTTTTGTTTTTTAACATGATCATAGCTTTGTCATTGTTAACTAACACAGCGTTATACTCATTAATTTTAGTCTGAATATATATATTAATTCATTTTATATATATATATATATATATATATATATATATATATATATATATATACTTCAATGTTGCAATTAAACACTATATTGTATCTTATTGTATACAGCCTATAGAGAGACTCAAGTTGATATATACAGTTGCATCACTTCACCTTCACTCTATTAAAGTCTTCCCTCTTCTGATCTATCTCTGTCCAAACAATCCATTACCTCTTGCCTTCCACCTTCTGTTTCTCTCCCTTACTCTCCTCAACTGACTCTTGAACTCACCCTGTCCCAACAATCTACCATCTTCTGTCCTTCACCCAGCTGTTCTTTTCTTTTCTAATATTGTAACCCTAAATTGCTAGCACTACAGCCTTAATAATAGACTAATCAAATGCATTTAACTAATCCTGCCATTTCTAAGTGCTACTTACAATGAATTTAAGAGAATTTTTCACACAAAAAAGAGTATCATACAAATCATAGAATCATAGGTTCACAGGACATTACTAGGCTATCGAACCGGAGGTCATTTTAAGCCTAGCCATTCAACCCAATGTAATACTGTAAAGGTACTAGTCAAAACCCAAGTTTGCATTTATTGATGACTGCCCATGTCCAGGAGGGTTGTGGGTGCTATCCCCAGTAAGAATTTACTGTGCCACATCCAGTCATCCAGGTTCCTGTTCAACAGTGTCATAGTGGTGTTCTGTTTCACATGAATTGGTAGCCTGTTCCAAAGATGTGGCAGTCACTGGGAGATAAATCTGTCCCTCCAGCATATCCTATTTAAGTCACAGGCCATATTTAAGTCCCTGGAACAGGTAGCCCTACACCCATTTGATTTACGGATATGCAGTAAGTTCATTAGGTTTGGATCTTGGGTTGCTCTGTAGGCTAGGCATAAGTCTCCTGTAAGAAGTCTATATGATTTTGAGTATAGTGACAGAGACTTTAGTTGGTCCATGTAAGGCACATGCTGGATGCTCTTGAACTTCTCAGGTCTCTCTAATTGTTGTAGATGCTTAGTACTGTACATACCGAATGTTACTTATACCCTTTATAATGACTGAATAGCAATACTTAGATATGCATGTTTTTAAATAACTAGTTCTTCACAGTTTATAATACATTTTAATTAATTTAATGACTAACTGCTTTATTTAGAATTACTTGTCTTCTTAAGAAAATCATTGCTGTAGTAAGACTATGATCCTATCTTTATCTACATAACCTTTTGGTAGGTCTCATTTAATGCGTGGAACTTTTCTTCCTGGTTGTTCATTGAAAAGGGACTTTGTGCCAGTAGGACTTTGCCTATTAACAAAAGAAAATAAATACATAACTAAATAGTGTGTGTGTGTGTGTGTGTGTGTGTGTGTGTGTGTGTGTGTGTGTGTGTGTGTGTGTGTGTGTGTGTGTGTGTGTGTGTGTGTGTGTCTATATATGACTATAGCCTTTACAATTACTAGTATGACCTTCAAAGCTAGGTCTCATATAAACTGTCATGTCCATAAGACTAGGTGGCTTCCTATAATAAAATTTCAGAATACAATTTAATTTTAAATTTCATCTGACTGTATAATATATCAGTACTTCCTTAACAAATAGCACATAGAGTATAACAACATTCACCTCCGCTGGGCAGATGAAAAAAAAAATCAAAAGTATCCCTTACATAGGAACCCAACTCTTTGATGCAAGTTTCATGTAAATTTGCAGAAGAATATGCAATGCCACCCATATTCTTTCTAGGGACTCCCTTACCTGTAAATCAATGGTGAAGTATTTTAGTTTGTTAATTGTGATTATTAGTTGTTAATTTTCAGTTGTCTTCTTATTGGTTCGCTTTCCCCTTTGTCTTTTCTCCATGAATATTTAAGGCGATGCAAGTCTGTAGCCTATAGAATCTTGCGAAGGTGTATTGCTGATATACTAGCTCTTTTGGCTTATTTTATTTGTTTTAATAAAATGATTTTTTGTATCCCTTTTTCCAATTTGAGCTTTTATTGTGAACACACAATATATCAATGATTTACAATGTAATTAGAACTGCTACAGAGGACTGCTGAATGTAATCTTCCTTTCCACAGGAAGAGCTTTATGATGTATTCTATATGTATCGACATTGACTTTTTTAAAGAAAGGCAGGCTATGGGTTAATTTATATTTTTCCAGCACAACACACTTCATATTTAATGGGGTTTTTTTGCCTGCATGTTTTAGTGCATATTTGTCTGCACTTATTGATATACCCACGTGTAGATTCTTAAGTAAAACTGATTTCACAAATAAAGGTAGCTCCAAAATGTTCATAACATTTGTTTGAGGCATTTGAAAACAGCTGACAGCAGCATTTCTTTTCTTTTTCCAGGAATGCTTCTGTGGATAACCTTTTCTTCATCACTTGCAACAGGTTAGTCTTTATGTTTATATTCTACTCCTCTGCTGCATTCTAGATTTGTGTATGGTGAAAAATGGTATTTTGTTTAGGCAATAATAAAGTGAAAGGGATAGGAATATACATCAAAGTATGAGAAGTTAAGCCAGTACTATGCCATGCACTAGAAATAGGTGGCTTGTTAATAAGTAATTTCCATACTGCTAAGAAAATATCAACTAATGGAAGAAGAGCAATGTTTGATCTGGGCGTTCCATTGTACAGCTGATGAATAGCCTTCAATATTATAAACAAAAATACCTAGGCAAATGTTTTATGAGATGCTAGTCATTATTAGAACAGTCTTTTAAATGAAGAAGGCTGATAAGTTGGCACCATTCTTAGAATATAACTTTAATCAGGTTATTAAAATAGGTATACAGCCAGCTCTCAGTAGTATAGAGCACAGAGGCATACATTAGGAATGGAGTAGATAGCCTAACTAATATTCCCATTTCCCTACCAACTGAATAAACTGAGATCCTATTTAACCAAATGCTGACATTTTTCCTTCTGTCACTAAGAAATTCCTGTTTGTCCCATACATTTTATTTTATTTTTATTTATTTTATTCGTATAGGTAAGTGAGCCAGACGACAAATGCACTTTTTCACTCACAAAAAATAAACTACAAAAATGAAGAGATAAGTGTAGACATGTCAGTGTAAGTAGTGCAAGAGGTGGCACACTGGCATTTGGTGCAGAAAAATGTGGGTTCTAGTCTAATTCCAGTTAGATCTATTACTGATGCCACAGTTCAGCGTAACTAGGGGGTGCACTCCTGAGTGTGTCATCCTTCAGATGAGATGTTAAACCAAGGTCCCCTAGGCTTGAGTTGCTGATAGCTTGGGTGGAGGTAAAAGATCCCATGGCACTTATCATAAAGTGTAGGTATCCTTTATTTAACACAACATGAAAATCATTATTGATATATTTACATATTTAAAAAATGTGCATATTTACAGGCACATATAAACACATTTTTATTTTTTTACTATTTATCATTTTTTATAACTACCTCATTGTTATTCTTCCATAATTGACCCCACTCCTTCTTACACAACCATAATCTAATTTTTCACAATTGTATCTGACAAAATCTACTTCCCATTAAACAAAATGTCATTCAGTCTGTGAAGGCTGCCAGCCTAGCCAGATAGAAATTTATAGATAATTCTTTCATTTGTATATATTAGTGTAAGCCACAGGCATGTTGTGACTCTTTGATCTAAAGTCGGCTCCGGCCTGTCTAGATGAAGACATTCTTTCTATTGTTTTAACCAAGAGTTAAATTGCTTGATTTAAACATGCAAATGTATTTTTATTGCTCTGCTTCCTGACAAGCTGCAAGATAACAAAAGGAGATGTTAAGAATGTAAATGTAGTTTCTGTTAGCCTGGGAACCCAGGGAAGTGTGAAGAATGGTTGTAATGGGAAACAGGAATGTGGTTTTAAAAATAGAGAGAATCAGAGGGCATTAAGCATTTTTGTCTTGACCATCCAATTCATCAGCACTGCCTGTGTTCTATATATAAGTTATCTTAGACTTGTGTTTTCTCTTAGAGATAGCTAGAAACTAGAAAGATTAGACTAAGTGTTTTTCTGTGATGTCAGAACTGTACTACTGAATTATTTTAAGTATTTCTCTGTGATCTCTGAACTCTTGAATAGCACTGTAGTAAGAAGTATTGTCTTGTGTTTTTATTGTTTATTATTAAATATTTTAAAACATTTCAACTGTGACTGCTTTGTGTAGAGATAAATTAAGGTCTAAGAGTACATTGCATGTATATAAGGATCCTGCACAAAGTCACTCTAATAAGCCTTGACTGTTTAGTTATACTACCAATTGGATAATAATATTGCGCAGTAATAATTGGACACCCTTTTAAGAGCCTTTGACTAGCTGATAATTATTAGCTGGGTGGTGGCAGTGATTTCTGTCATATAGTCTGGGTAAAAGGGGAACAGCTGGAGAAACTGTGCCAGCCTTCTCCAGGAGTGTCTGTGTGGTTGTATAACCACTTCTCAAAGTGTGTGTGTGTGTGTGTGTGTGTGTGTGTGTGTGTGTGTGTGTGTGTGTGTGTGTGTGTGTGTGTGTGTGTGTGTTAGCTACTTGAGCCGGGACATGAAACACTGGTTGGACAGAGAGGGTGCTGGAGATTTTAGCTTGCCCAGCTGGCTGAGATCTGGACCCTTTAGCTGTGCCAGGGGAGAGTCTTATTGGGGACCTGGAGAGCAAGGGAGCGACCAGCCCCACACTGACTATGATCTCTGTGTGCTCTTAAGGGAAATTGTACTTTACTGTGTGTATTGGTTATCCTTTCCTCCTATATGTATATAAGGATCCTGCACAAGGTCACTCTAATAAGCCTTGACTGTTTAGTTATACTACCAATTGGATAATAATATTGCGCAGTAATAATTGGACACCCTTTTAAGGGCCTTTGACTAGCTGATAATTATTAGCTGGGTGGTGGCAGTGATTTCTGTCATATAGTCTGGGTAAAAGGGGAACAGCTGGAGAAACTGTGCCGGCCTTCTCCAGGAGTGTCTGTGTGGTTGTATAAACACTTTCATGTCCCGGCTCAAGTAGCTAACACACACACACACACACACACACACACACACACACACACACACACACACACACACACACACACACAGCCTTCCTGAAGACACTGGAGAGTATAAATGTCTCTCCAAACACCATCATATTGGGTGACTTCAACTACCCAAACATAGACTGGGAACATTACTCAAGCCCCAACACCCTAGCCCAAAGGTTCCTTGAGTTCATAAACTCAAATGCTATGGAAGAACTAGTCACCATTCCCACAAGAGGAGAAAATATACTAGACCTGATCATCACAAACATGGGGACAAAATGCTCCACACCGGAAGTATATCCCTCATTGGTGAGATCAGACCATAAATTAATCTCACTGGAGACCCACATCCCGCCCCCACTCCCAGCAAAAAAGACCACAGTAAAGAACTTCTCAAAAGCAAACTTCACACTTCTTAAGACTGGAGTGGTATCCTTCAAGGCCCCCGAGCCAGTGGAAACCACAACCCACGCTGCTGAAACCCTTACAAATGCCTTCTACAAGCACCTCCAGGAATGTATGGATCAAGCAATCCCTAATAAAATCAAGACCCTTTCCACCAAAGGCAGGCGCCCGGTCTGGTGGACTCCAGCCATAAACAAACTCTACAACAAGAGGAGAAAGCTACTACATGACAGAGCAAAATCCCTAAATGGGAAGGCATCTCTGATCAATACTAGCAAAAATCTATGATCACTCATAAAATCATCCAAGGCCAACTTTGAGAGAAAAATCGCTAATGACACAAAAGACAATCATAAAGCCTTCTTTAGCTATGTTAGAAACCTGGGTGGAAACTCCCAGATATGCTCAGAATTAGTCCAAAATGATAAAAAATCCACTGAACCCACAGCCATTCCCAACAAAGTGGCAGCCAGGTTCAGTGCAAATTTCTCCCTCCCCCCCCAAAAGGAGAAATATCTATCCCACCAGAGTCTAGCCTCCCAAACATCTCAGATGCCCAGGTGAGAGCTGCTCTCTCTAAAGCAAAAAACACAGCATCAATGGGACCGGACGGTGTCCCCGGCTGTGTGCTACATGAACTCAATGAGGAACTAAACCCACACATAAGGCTGCTGTTTAATCTTAGCCTTACTACAGGATACGTACCCAAAGAATGGCGTACGGCAACTGTGGTCCCACTCCACAAAGGCCCTGGAAATTACCGCTCCATAAGCTTGATGAGCCTTGTCTGCAAAGCTATGGAGAGGATCATAATGGAACTCATAAATAAAGACATTGGGGACCTACAGACACTGGATCCTACCCAATTTAGCTTTGTCAAGGGCAGATCCTGCCTCTTGAACTTGGTCGACTTTTTCGAAACAGTCACTAAGGCCATTGATGAGGGTAAGGCAGTTCACACAGCCTACCTTGACCTAGCAAAGCGTTGACACAATACCCCACTCGGGCATCATAGAAAAGCTCACCAGCTTAGATGTAAACCCATATGTCACAAGATGGGTTGCAAACTGGCTCAAGGACAGAACACACAGGGTTAGAGTTGCTGGTGCCATGTCAGACTCTAAGCCGGTCACGCGGTGTCCCACAGGGCTCAGTCCTGGGCCCCTCTTGTTCGGCATTTATTTTTCTGAAGTGCAGGCAAACATAGGGGATTGTGGCTGACAAAATTTGCAGATGACTGCAAACTGGGCACCATAATTGACACTCCATCAGACACAGACATCCTCCAGAAAGGTCTCATAGAAATGGATAACTGGTGCCAGAGCCATGGCCTTAAGCTAAATGCCAAAAATTTATAGTCATACCCTTTGGGAAAACAAGGTAACCCCTAATTACCACATAGGTGGTAATCCATTAAACACGGAAGAAGTTATCAGGGACCTGGGGACCCAAGTTGACAGTAACCTCTCTTTTGACACTCACATTGCCAAAGTGGTTAGGAAGACCTTCTACATTGCCCACCTGATCATGAAGGATTCACATCCAGATCAGGAGAGGTCATTGTACCCCTGTATTCTTCACTTATCAGACCAATGATTGAGTACAATGCCCCATTCGGAATGTACCTTACCCGACACCTGCAGCAGTTGGAAAGACCCCAAAAGTTCCTCACCAAAAGGATAAAGGGGCTCAAACATATGTCATACGATGCCCGACTGAAGAAACTCCAGCTCTATTCAGTCGCATACCGTCTGCTCAGAGGTGATCTGTGCCTGACATACAAGGCCATGTCCAAACCGGAATTAATGGACATGCTCCACCTCAAAAAATCCAAATCCACCAGAGCCACGAGAGCAAGAGACTTAAACCTCAACACGGATATAAATAGGACGTGCTGGAGGGACAGATTCATCACCCAGAGACTCCCTACACTATGGAACAGAATCCCAGTCCATGTGAGGCAGAGCCCCTCACTGACTCTGTTCAAGAGAAATCTTGACGAGTGGATGGGTGATCGTAGGTTTACCCCGGGAATCATCTCTGTATCACTGTTGGACAGAGGCACAGCAAACTAATGGGTATAGTATTCTCATCCTAAGGGGTGGTGAAAGCCACACACACTCTGGCTAGGCTTATAAATGCCCTAGGGCAGATAGCCTAGTATGAACCTATGAACCTATAAACCTATATGAGACTCCCTTCACTGGTGTTAGTGGTGAGGATTGAGGCTCCTTGATTGCTGGGCCAGAGCTTGGGCATCACATATTAATTGTTTGGCTGTGGTGGGATATCCACACCACATATTAATTGGTTGGCAAATACTAATTGGCTTATAGTGGTGTGGGTAGAGTGAATTCCTATAGCTTGTGTACAGTGAGCTTTAAAGGTGTTTTGTACTCTAAATCAGCCAGGCAGTGAATACTCCGAGTTGAGATCACAATTGTTTTATTTCTGTTGTTAGCTTAGTCAGTGTGAGCAGGCAGCATGTCAGCAGAGGTATATGGAAAGCTGACAAGGAGCCAGCTGGTGGAGATGTGCCAGGCTAGGGGACTGGTGCATGGAAACCTGACTAAGGCAGACCTGATTGCAGCCTTGGTTACAGTTGCAGCAGAAAACAGGAACCAGGAGGACAATCAGACTGGCAGTGGAGATATAATACCTTCAGAGAATGAACAGCTCAACCTTTCTGCAGAGGACTTAAAAATCCATCTTTAGCTAAGGAGACTTGAGTTGGAGGCCAGGCATGTGGAAATAGAAGCAACTGAGAGACTGAGGCATCTAGAGGCTGAGGAGAATGAGAAACTGCTATGCCTAGAAGCTGAGGAAAAAGAGAGGCAGAGGCAGCATGAGAAGGAGATGCTAACTCTTCACCAAAGTCATGGAGGTAATGGGGAAGGGAGTAACTGGACCCCAGAAGCACAACAGGTCAGTAAATGTCTTCCACATTTTAAAGAGGGGGATAATCTTGATAGTTTCATTCATATGTTTGCTGGGGTATGCAAACAGTATAGTGTTGACCAAAGGCTCTGGGTATGGTTCCTGACCCCCTTACTCCATGGTAAAGCTGTAACTGTGTTGTCAGAAATGTCAGATGTTGCATGTTTTAATTATACTGCTATTAAAAAGCATTTGTTAGAATTGTTTAAGCTAACACCTGAAACGTATAGGAAAAGTTTCATGAGCATAGACGCAAGGCAGATGAAAGTGTGTGTGAATATGTTGCTGAACTGAGCACTTATTTCTATAGGTGGGTGAGTGGATATCAGGTCACCGCTATTGAAGGGCTGACAGAATTTTTGGTGAGGGAACAAGCTCTTAGCACTTTGCCTGAGGACATGAGGATCTGGTTAGCTGATAGACAATGTGCTATTTCAGATATGTTGGGGAAGAAGGGAGACCTATACCTGGCAAGCAGGGCAGCCCTGCACAGGAAAGGGACCCTCAGTACTGCTCATGGGTCTAAAGGAACCCATGGTGGGTAGCAGAGACTGCCCCAACAGTATCTGCCCGTAGCAGGGGAAGCCACTAGTCCAGGTACACATCCAGGAGCTAGGGTTAAATGTTTTGAATGCAATCAGTAGGGCCATGTGGCATACAGATGAACACAGAGGCAAGGTGGGAAACAAAAGGTGAGAGAGCCAGTAAGGGGGAAAGTCAAAATGCCAATAGTAGGTTGTCTGGAGACAAAAAGGGTACCGAACTACCATCCTGCAGATGTCCTGATAGGAAAGGATTTAGATGAAGCGGTACCATGTGCTTATGCAGTTACACACAGTCAGGCTAGGAGACAAGCATGTGGTTCTGGTAGCCTGGGGGAGACCCAGACAGACTGCATACTTGCAGCCAGGAATGGTGAGGTGGTTACTACAGGGAGGGAGCTACCCTGTAGCAGTGAGACTGAAGGTGAGCCACAGCTGCTTGGGGGTACTCATGGTCCCTTGGACAGAGTAACTGCAAAGGCAGAGGTGAGTAATAGTACCCAGGCTGACAGTGAGGCACCACTGTCAGAGGATGCCAGACTTCCTGTGGAAGGGGAGCTGGGAAGGGTTACAAAGAAAGAGCTGAGACAGGCTCAGATCTCAGACCCTACATTGCAAAGCCTGAGGCAGGTAGCTAGGGAGACACCTGATTCTCAAGGAAAGGGGGAATCTATATACTGGGACAAAGGGTTACTATACAGAAAGTGTAGCCCTGAGGGAGGGCTAGAAGGTGAGAGAGTACAGCAGTTGGTAGTGCCTAGAGCCTACCATCTGGCACTTCTAGCCATAGCCCACAATATTCCCTTTGCAGGTCATATGGGCATAAAACATACAAAGAGGTATATTATGCAGAACTTCTATTGGCCTGGAATTTCCAGACATGTAACAGGGTACTGCAGGACCTGTGAGCAGTCCCAAAAGGTAGGCAAGACAGGAGACAAGGTGAGAGCTCTTTTGATGCCTTTGCCTGTGATTAAGGACCCATTTCAGAGAGTAGCTATGGATATTGTGGGTCCTCTGAGTACCCCAAGTTCCACAGAGAAAAAGTATATCCTAGTGGTAGTGGATTATACTACACGATACCCTGAGGCAGTGGCTTTGTCCTCCATTGAGGCAGAGAAGGTGGCAAATGCATTGTTAGAGATTTTCAGAAGGGTAGGGTTCCCAAAAGAAATACTGACTGACAGAGATGCCAATTTCATGTCAGACCTGCTGGCTTGTCTGTGCAAGTCCTATGTGATGAAGCACATGAAGATCACCACCTACCATCCCCAGAATAATGGTCTTGTTGAGAGGTTAAACTCTACAATCAAGTCCATGCTACTGGCATTTGCAGATCAGTTTAAGAGGGAGTGGGACAATTATTTGCCCCATCTGTTGTTTGCTTACAGAGAGGTTTCACAGGAATCCACAGGTTTTTCACTCTTTGAGTTGCTGTATGGGCATAGGGTGAGAGGAACTCTATATTTACATTCGAGATGAGTGGGAAAATGAGTGGAGTCTCACAAGGAGTCTGTTGTGGCATACATCCTAAACCTCAGGACAAGGGTCAGGGAACTCATGGGCTTGGCCCAGGAGAACCTGGCAGGAGCCCAACAACAGAAAAAGGTGTGGTATGACAGGAATGCTCAAGCTAGAGAGTATGGTGTAGGGCAGCAGGTAATGGTTCTCATTCCTGTCAGACACAACAAGATGCAAGCAGCTTGGGAGGGACCCTACAAGGTGGTAAGAAAGGTAAGTGATGTTAATTACATGGTGGAAATGCTATGCAGAAGGCAGGGGCACAAATTGTACAATGTTAACATGATGAAACCTTACCATGATAGGAAGGCCCATGTGCTGAGCATTTCAAGTGGATTGCAGAAGGAGTCTGAGGGAGATCTGGGGATTGATCTCCTCAGTGATGCTCGGGTTGACACCTCAGTGGAAGGGGTAGCAATGTCCCAGCAGCTATCTCCTACCCAGGTTTGGGAAATCTGAGCAGTGTTGCAGGAATTTGGGGACATGTTCACTCGGAAACTGGGGGTGCACCCACCCGGGGCAGCACCAGGTGGATACCAGACCCCAAAGGCCTATTAGGCAGGCCCCTTATAGAGTGCCTGAGAGAGTCAAACAGACTCTGAGGGAGGAGGTACAGGAGATGTTGTAACCAGGGGTGATTCAAGAGTCCAACAGTCCCTGGGCCTCCCCAGTGATGCTGGTGCCAAAGAAGGATGGCAGCACCAGGTTCTGTGTGTACTACAGGAAATTAAATAGTCACACAGAGTCAGATGCTTACCCCATGCCTAGGACAGATGAGGCCCTAGAACAGCTGGGTCGGGCTAAGTATCTTACAACCATTGGTCTTACCAAGGGTTACTGGCAGGTGCCCTTGACTCCCAGTGCTAGAGAGAAGTCAGCCTTTGTCACTCCTTTTGGCTTGTATACATTCACAAAGATGCCCTTTGGGAAGAAGAATGCCCCAGCAACTTTCCAGAGGCTGGTAGATCATATCCTAGCAGGAGAAGGAGGGTTTGCCCCTTGCTTACCTAGATGATATTGCCATCTACAACCATTCCTGGCCAGAGCACCTTCAGCATGTCAGGGAGGTGCTGGGCAGACTACAGAGGGCAGGGTTGACCATTAAGCCGAGCAAATGTCAGATGGGTATGGCAGAGGTCTCCTACCTAGGACATAGAGTGGGGAGTGGTAAGATAAGGCCAGAACCTGCCAAAGTTTAAGTCATTCAGGCATGGCCTTCACCTGTTACTAAAAAGCAGGTGAGGGCATTTTTAGGCACAGCAGGGTACTATAGAAAGTTCGTCCCCAGTTAGAGTATCATAGCTGCTCCCCTCACAGACCTGACAAGGGAGAACAGGCCAGATAAGGTAGTGTGGATCCCAGCATGTGAGCAGGCATTCCAGAAGCTTAAAGAAGGTTTGAGAGGACCCCCTGTGTTAACCAATCCATATTACAGCAAATAGTGTGTTGTGCAGGTGGATGCTTTGAACCATGGGGTGGGGGCTGTACTTAGCCAGATTCCTTCAGAGGGGGAAGAGCACCCAGTGGTTTATCTCAGTTTTAGGCTCCAACCCAGTGTGGAATGCTATGCAACTGTAGAAAAGGAATGTCTAGCCATAGTGTGGGCTCTGCAGAAACTTCAGCCTTATCTGTATGGAAGGAAATTCACTGTTATGACAGATCACAACCCCCTAACATGGTTAAACATAGCCAGCCAGCAAAATGCCAAGTTGCTAAGATGGAGCCTGGGGTTGCAAGCATATGATATGTCAGTGCAGCACCACAGTGGGGTTAGCAATGTCAATGCAGATGGGCTCTCAAAACAGGGAATGGGGTAAGGTACACTCAGGTAGACCTAATCCTCTCAAGCAGCATTTCTCAAGGGTCACTTAAACTAGCTTGAATTCTCCAAGGGGGTGGATGTGAAGGCTGCCAGCCTAGCCAGATAGAATTTTATAGATAATTCTATCATTTGTAAATATTAATGTAAGCCACAGTCATGTTGTGACCTTTTGATCTAGTCTGCTCCAGCCTGTCTAGATGAAGACATCCTTTCTATTGTTTTAACCAAGAGTTAAGTTGCTAGATTTAAACATGCAAATGTATTTTAGTGCTCTGCTTCCTGACCAGCTGCAAGATAACAAAAGGAGATGTTAAGAATGTAAATGTAGTTTCTGTTAGAACTGGGAACCCAGGGAAGTGTGAAGAATGATGTAATGGGAACCAGGAATGTGATTTTAAAAACAGAGAGAATCAGAGGGCATTAAGCATTTTTGTCTTGACCATCCAACTCATCAGCACTGCCTGTGTTCTATATGAAAGTTATCTTAGACTTGTGTTTTCTCTTAGAGATAGCCAGAAACTAGAAATATTAGACTAAGTATTTTTTCTGTGATGTAAGAACTGTACTACTGAATTATTTTTAAGTATTTCTCTGTGATCTCTGAACTCTTGACTAGCAATGTGTAGTAAGAAGTATTGTCTTGTGTTTTTATTATTTATTATTAAATATTTTAACACCTTTCAACTGTGGCTATTTTGTGTACAGATAAGTTAAGCTCTGAGTACATTGCATGTATATAAGGATCCTGTAACAAGTAACTCTAATAAGCCCTGACTGTTTAGTTATACTACCAATTGGATAATGATATTGCACAGTAAAAATTGGGCACTCTTTTAAGGGCCTTTGAGTAGCTGATAAGTATTAGCTGAGTGGTGGCAGTGATTTCTACTGTATAGTCTGGGTAATAGGGGCACAGCTGGAGAACCTGTGCCAGCCTTCCCCAGGAGTGTCTGTGTGGTTGTATAACCTCTTCTCAAAGTGTGTGTGTGTGCCAGCTACCTGGGCAGAGAGACGAAGCATTGGTTCCACAGAGGTACCTCACAAAGAGGATTACTGGACTCAAACAAATGCCCTACACTGACCGCCTCAAAAAACTCCAGCTTTACTCCGTAGCATATCGCCTACTCAGAGGTTATGTCTTCCTAACATATAAATCTATGTCATACCCAGAGCTGTTGGACATGCTACACCTAAAGAAATCCCAATCCCTCTGAGCTACATGCTCTAGGGACCTAAACCTTCTCACCACAATAAACAGGACATGCTGGAGGGATAGATTCCTATCCCAGAGACTTCCCATACTCTGGAACAGGCTACCCATCTATGTCAAGCAAAGTTAGCACTCTTCAAGAAGAATCTTGATGAGTGGATGGAAAATAGGAAATACACCCTTGGGATCACTTCTGTCTCTGCTCGACAGTGGCACAGGAAAATAACTTTCTTGGGTGGCGTAAGCCAGGGAACCTTGTTGGCTAGGCTTACGTAGGCCCTTGGGCCGATAGCCTAGTACCTACCTATGAACCTATGGTTGGACAGAGAGGATGCTGGAGATTTTAGCTTGCCCATCTGGCTGAGATCTGGACCTAATAGGTGTGCCAGTGGGGAGTCTTATTGGGGACCTGGAGAGCAAGGGAATGACCAGCCCCAGACTGTTCTCTGTGTGCTCTTAAGAGAAATTGCACTTTACTGTGTGTATTGGTTCTTTCCTCCTATATGAGATGCCCCTCACTTGTATTAGTGGTGAGAATTGAGGCTCCTTGATTGCTGGGCCAGGGCATGGGTGTCACACAGTCTTTCACTCTAAATAACCCATATTGCATAAAACAAATTCTTATCTATCACTCTTCCATATTCTTTCTTCTTCTTCTTCTTATAATATCCATACACAAATCATATTCATATCTATATTGCTTATGTCATTAATATTATTTCCTGAGTTCTACCACTCTTTTACATTTCAAAAAACATGCCTTGTTGTCTCCTCCCCTCTACAAAATAAGTACACTCTTTCAAGTTTCTTTTTATATGGCATATTTCCCTTTTTTGGTAATGTGTTTATTACCAATCTCCACTGGAAATTCCGACACTGTACTATATTGGTACACCAGTTTTTCCTGACTTTATTGGCTTTAATCACTTCTTCTGGTAAATTTTCCAATGGATTTACATAATAATACTCTTTTGTCACATTATTATACCACACCCCTCTATATTTCTCTGTATCATCAATTTTTATTTTCCATTTTAGCATTTTTTTCTGGATATTTTTTAAATTTCTTCATTTACGTATTCTTTGTCTGTTTTTCTTATTCCCATCATCTCCCAGAACTGTTTATACTTATATTTAAACACTCTCACTATTAAGTTCTTATTCTTTTTCTTTACTCACTTTAATACTCTATAAAAGTTACAAAAGCAGAATAAATAACTGAGTTTAGTAACTGCAATCGTCCTTCATCCTCACTAATATACAACATACCTCTTTTCACTGGGTTTAATCTTGAACCCAATATGAAAGGAAATACCAATTGCATAGTTTCATTTTATATTTTTTCTGGGATCATAGAAACATTTGATATATATGCTAGTTTTCCATTAATACAGAATTCACCAGATAAACATTTTTCTGAAGGTTAATCTATATGTCCTCCACAGAAGACACATTTTTTTCATTTCTTCTTTTTTTCAAAACTTCCCATTACATCATAACTACATAATTTTTCCAAATGTTATTCCTAGAAAAATACTTCATTAATTGACAATTACACACCCACAATTTTCACCACATCACTCAAAGTCTTACTTTTATCTTTATTCAAGGACATTCCAATTTCCTTTAAACGTTCATTCAGACAAGCCAAAACGTCCCTCATCCATATTTTGTTCTTAACAAATACCACTATGTCATCTATGTATGTCAAAACTAATGGAATCACTACTTCCTTTTGCATCACATATCTAGCATATTTCATTTTATAATCTTCTTCACTCACTATCACATTCATTACCAATGCAAACAATATTTCACTCATGGAACATCCTTGTCTTATACCAAACTTCGGCCATATTTCTTTACTCAACCACCCATTCACTGACACTCTCACTCTGTTATTTCTATATGCTGACATACACACTATCTTAATTCTATTACCTATTCCATACTTCCTCCAGAACATCCCACAAAGCATCATATCCTATTATATCAGATGTCTTGCTAATATCACCTACCATAAGTTTCACATCCTCCCGCTTACTTTTAATATCATCCACAATTACTCTTCCAACCAATAACAAATCTTGACATTCCTTCCCTTTTATGCCATATAAACATTATTCTTTGGTATCCCTTGTGACACCCCTGCACTGGCCCAGTAATCAAGGAGCCTCAATCCTCACCAATAGCACCAGTGGGGGATGTACATTGGAAGGATGACAGGTGCACACACAGTATTTGCAAATGCAGCTCTCTGCATCAAGTGCAATTTTCCTTAAGTCCTCACAGAGACCACAGTCAGTCTGGTTTCTCCCTCTTTTTCCAGATCCCCAATTAGACTCCCCACTGGCTCAGCTATACAGTTGAGATCTCAGCTGAGTGGCCAAGCCAAGACCTCCAGCACCCTCTCTCCAACCAGTGCTTTGTGTCCCTGCCCAAGTAGCTGACACACACACTCTTTGAGGTTTGATTTTATATACACACACACACATACACATACACACACATGCACACACGCACACACACACACACACACACACACACACACACACACACACACACACACACACACACACACACACACACACACACCTTTGAAAGGCTGGCACAGGTTTACTAGCTATACCCCCTTCTGCCCAGACTATAAGGTAGTTATTACTGCCACCAGCCAACTCTTTATCACCTACTTTAAAGCCCTTAACATAGGATGTCCAATCTTACTGTGTAATGTTACTATTGATACAAATGGCAGTTTGACCAAGAGCAAGGCTATTAGGAGTGGCCCATACAGTGTCACCAAATAAATATGCAAGTACTCTCAGAACTTAAATATGACTCAAAAAGATCAGCCACAATGAAATGTTTAAATATATTTAATAATAAATAATAAAAGAACAAGACAATATTAAATATATATGTACAGAGATATCAGAGTTCAAAATCACAGAAAATATTTAAAACAATGTTGCAGGACAGTCTCAAATAAATAAAGAAAAATATCTAAGCTATGCATTGCTATATTTTTGACTGAATCTAAGCAAATCCTACCATTCCCTAGTGCACTTACTTAATTAGAGCAGCAAGACAGATGTGGTGATTAGATCTTGATGTTGTCAGGTCAAAGATAAGATACAGAATGCTATCTCTCTCTCAGAAAGTTCTTAAATTAATATCTCAAATATTGCTGCTGGGATAGCTTGCAGAATGACATTGTTTCTTGTCATCTGACTCTATCAAAGGTAAAACCCCACTGCTGAAAGCTAGCAGTATTCAGCATCTACCTGTGAAAATACATAGACCTCAGATCTTTTGGCAAATGGTGGAAGTCATAAAACAATTTACATCCCTCCACATTTAAAGACAACACAAAAAACTTCCCTAGTACAGACATTATGTCTCCTGCCACACTGAAACTGAAAGATAACATTTTTTATTGCGTGGCCATAAAGTAATTTAATTTCAGATATTTTTCTGAAGTTAATCTCCTGTGTCCCAGTTGCCACTGTTAAAATATATACATTTAAACAGTTATAATAGTGTATATACATTTCTGTTCTTTTCCAGTAGGGTAGACTGTGGATACATCTTTAAGCACTTTGCAAACACACACTTCTGTACCAGCAATTTGATATATAACTGATCTACAGTTCTAATACATTTGTAACAAAAGTATCTTTTATGTTTCATGTTGATATTCAGAGATGACATATAGTTATTTACAAAATTCCTGATAGCTGGGCTCCTTTCATGATATCCCTCATCCTTCCTTTCATTCTCGTCTGTTTTATTCTCATAAAAAATTATAATCTTTGTTATTTAACGTGATGGGGGTTCCAATTTTTTATTTCATTCTTCTCATCTTTCTTCCATATAAATGTTAATATCCCACTAAACAGCCCTTCATAAACAAACCCTGCCTTTGACCATTCATTCAGTGCATTTCAAAATACTCTCTTTACCAATCCATTAATTTCTTGTACATTCCATACCCTATACCATCTGGGCTTGATATTAAATCAGTTACTTTCCTAAGTATTCACTAAAAAGTTATTTATATTTCAAATTCTCCCTTAACTCATCCCAGAAATATGTTTTCCGTTCCATTATCTTTTATTTCCCTTCATTTTATTCATATATATTTTCTATATACTGTACTACAATACTCATAATTTGCTTTTGTGTTTTTTTACCTATCCTTTTACATTTTTCATTCCCCTCATAATAATATCCTCCTTTACTATTTTACCCAAATATGCAGATTACTCATCCCTTCTACCTTGTAAATAATATCTCTGCCTAAACAGTAATGCCTTCTTTTTTTCTTGATTTATTTTATGTATTTTCCATATCATAATGTTCTATTGTATTATTCTCAAAATTATCTATTTCTATATATTTTCCCATAATTCCGTTTCTCTTCCTTTCTTTCATCATCCTACCATTGAAAAAAAAACTTTTTCTACTTCTTTTTAAATTCAATCCACCATTCAAACAAGTTTTTATAAAAGTCCTTCATGCTTAAATGATCCTTCCATAACTGCAATACTTCCCTCTCTCCAGTTTCATCACATAATTTCTCATTAATTATTTTTTGTTCCCTTTCCTGTTTTAATACTTCCTTTCTTTCATCACCTCCATCCATATTGCTAATTGGACTGAAAAACTTATCACAACTGTATCACCATCTGCTACCCCCAAGTCTTCCGATAATCAAAATAATCAATTTCATATCCGTGTCCCCCTTCTATAAGTCCATTGACATCTGTTCCATACAACTAATTTGCCACATTTTATCACTTCCTGTATTTTTAACATCTTTCCCTTTCTTTTTACATTTTCCCCCTAAATAACAACAAAACTCCCCTGCAGTTATAGTTTTCATATTAACCACCACATAGTCTAATATTTGATTAAACGGATTCTCTCTTTCCTTGCTAGTTATATATGCATATAATTCTATAATTCTCTAAACATGTCCTCTGCACCTGACATCCACAACAGCTAACTTTGTTAACTTCCCATCCTTACCAACATTACATCTAGTATCGTCACTGTTTTTTACAGAACACAGACACTCCAGAACTTCTATATTACATTTCCATCCCACAATTTTTCTTTTTGCAGTCTTTATTCACTTGTCATATCGAACAACTGTTTCTCCAAATTCTCACTTTCCATCTCCAAACTCTCCATAGCTTTTCTCTCCTCCTCTGTGCTGCTGCTTCCCTTAGGCGTCTTCCTTGCTACTGTAAGAGCCCTCTGGTACTCTCTAGCAGTTCCAAAGAGTAGAGGCAGTTCCCCAATGCCCTGGCCAAATTACCCTAGTAATATAAATACCACCTCAGATCTTCCCTAAAAAGTGGTTACTAGAGTAGTGGGACTTAACTAGTCATCAATGGATAAATAAATAAATAAATAATGAGTACAAAACATGCTTAAGAAAGAATTTAATTAATCCAGATAATTAATACTGTTAATTCTAAAAATAATTAAGTACTTCAGTATAGGTTTTCGCTGTATGTGAACTGTATGCAGGTAGAATAATACAGCTGTGGTTGTGCCTACATACAGTTTTGAGTCCAAGAAATGGCCTAAGCTGAGTGATGAATGAAAACTGACTGGTTAACTGAAACATGGAAGGAAGTTCCAGAGAAAGAAGCTTGTGTTACAAAATGTCATGCCTGTGCAAGCTAGTGAGTACTGGGGAACAGCATCAGATAGTTGAGGATTAAAATGATCTTGTGAATTCATTCTTAGAAAGGCAGTGGTGTTGGCACAAACTAGCCCTAGTAGTAAACTACAAGATCTTCTTCTATGCTCTTTACAATCTTTTAGCCCCCCTCCCCAACAACCAGCACTGAACACGTTTGAATATTTGTTCTTCCTACATTGACAAGAACCATATCTATTCATTTTCCATCTAGGATGAAGACCTATAACCCATTCATTCCTTTCTCAGGGTTACAGTTCATTCTGTATGACATGAATATCAAGTGTTAAGATGCAGACTATCCCATGATTATGCAGGCCACCTTTCCAAGACCTGGTCACTTCCCTGCTGGTAAGTGGACCCCATATATCATGCTGCCAGCCCATGATTATCAGTTAGTGTAAGAGTGTCTGTGATTATAGTAATGATAATGGGTTCTATAGAATTCTGTCAGCTGATATGTTCGATAAAGCTGCAGAAGAAATCACCGGCCCTGCAAACATTTTCGCTGAAGAGCATTTTCAGAACATTAGTGTTAAAGCAAATTTAAATCATGTGTGAATAGGACTGACCAAGAGCTGTCAGAAAGTTGTGATTGAAGATTGGGCAGCATCAGCTTATACTTACTGGGGTTTGATAAAAAATGCTTTATAAAAGAAATTCATCTTTCAGTGCAAAAGCATTGTGTCATAGTACATGAGTAGTAGGTAGTCCTACCCAAGATGAGAAAAGCTTTGCTGGAATGACTTCATAAAAGTCAACTAGGCATTGGATATTGGAAACGTTTACTTTAGTTTTGTAATACTTTTATTTAAAATGCATTCAGGATTGTGTTGGATACATATTCAAATTAGGCAGAAGTATTTTTTATGCTAGAATTCATGTTTCATGTTACCATTAGTCACTTGAGAGGCTTTTCACTTTTTGTCACCTGAACATATGATTACTGACAATGGTACTCAGTTTATAACAGAAGAACTGCATTGTTTTGTTAAGTAAACTGGAATACATCTTTTCACTGGTATACCAGTCCACCCACCAACAAATCAGTCAGACAAAAGGTTCATGCAGACTTTAAAATAGATATTAAATATTTTAAAATACCATGCTGGAAATCAAGAATAAAATGTTTTTTTCTGTTGCAATACATAACAAGACTGAAATGAGATACAGGACAGATACTTGCAATTTTTTTGTTGAGCAAATATATTAGAACCTTATTGGACGTCATGAAAATGTATCCAACCAGAATTTTTTTGAAATAACTATCACTTATAAGACTTCCAGCTTCACAAACATACAAGGGATAGATCATTAAATGAAGAAAATTCAGTGCATCTCTGTGCTACCATTGGGAAAGTCCACAATGGGTTCTGGAGATTACTTCTGGCAAAAATTACCCATTTTCAAATCAAATTCAACAAACTGATTCAATAATTACTTGGGTGCATTCTGAACAGTCTGATGCTCAGACCTTCAATGACTAAGGAGATGGATATACCTGAAGAAATCAGTCAGACACTACAGCTTGGGACAGTGGCTATTGATATTCCTTAGTCAGTGAATATGTCAGTGTCCAGTTCTGAATAGTTCTCCGATCAGTGGCAGCTCCAGGTTCCCTTACTTGCCAGGGTACAGTAGCTAGCTGGTGGGGCACATAGGGCATGTGGGGAAAAAACACCAACCCAATAAAGTATATAATACATGATAACAACTCACCCATAATCCACTGTTAAAAATGAAAGACCATTTTCCTATGAAAAAAATGATGGCAATATTCCCAACACAAAGAAACTGCAAATTTGTTATGCTCAAGGATTATGGTTTGGATGAAGTCCTGGTACACTAATGTGTAACAAGTCAAGGGTGTAACTACCAAGACATCAGATGTGGGAAAATGTCATGCGCAAATACGTGTGCCTAAGTAGAAAAAGAAAAAAATATATATCATTAACCCAAATTCATGAACAGAATGTCAGACTTATTTTGTTCTGTCCTGCACAGCAAGGAAAGTATTTTTAAAGTAAATACTGCACATTTTGCCAGCATTCAGCATAAAACACACATCTTCCCACGGCAGGCACTGGTGAATAGCAAAATAGTTAATAAGTATGTTAAAAGATCAATGAAGTAGAAGCAAGAGTGGTCAGTTAACAGCTCCTGGACTACAGTGATAGTTTTAACAGCTCAGGAAGAATGTGGGAAAGGTTCAGTCAGCACTTGGATTAAAAACTGGGAGTCTTGAAACATGCAGTTTAGTTGGTTTATTTTGTTCAGCCTTTCTACTACTATTAATGCAGTAAGAACTCCTGACAACACAAATCAGTGTAATTCGAGCAAAAAAGTGAAAATGAAAATAGGTTCCAGAAACTGTGCAAGATGCCTATGACACACACTACTACCATTCAATTTATATGGGAATGAAAACATTTATTTCTTTATGTCTAGCATGACTCATATAAAGGGAGTTTGAAGTGAATTCTGGGACTAAAAAACTCCAAGATCACTTTACAGCAGCAGGTCCACTGATGTATAATAACCACAACCACTGAACAATGGTGATGTGTTAAAATAGTTAGAATACAAAGATATAATGAAACAATGGAGATATTGTGACAATCTTTATTTATTCATGCATACTTACTGTAGTCTGGGTTAGTACCACTAGACCAATGATCTCTTTTCAGGAGAGACCCAAGGTGGTTTCATATTAACTAAGTGAAATTTGACTAGGACACTGAGTAACAACTTGTACTCTTTTTGATAAGTGCTTTGGGATCTTTTACACCTTCCTGAGCTACCACCAACTCAGGCAGATGGAGACCTGGTTTAATATCTCATCCAAAGGATGGCAGCCTCAGGAGTGCAGCATCCCCTTATGCTAATCTGCAGGGTCAGTAGTGGAAAATCCAAGTACCTGGCATGGAAACAGAACCCACGGCCTTCTGCACTAAAGGTAATTGTACTAGATGTTGAGCCACTGAATCTACAAATAAACACACTGGTTTTCCAGCCTTCTCCAGGGAAAACAACATTGATAAAAAACAAAACTTTTGCCAAGCAGCATGAACCACCAAGTATGCTAGTTTTGTTTGCTGAAATAACCCCAATAAAGATAATTTAGATCTGAATATGTTGGGATAGTACACTACTTTTCAGCTTATTTGGTCAAAAATTGTGGACAAAGCCAAAAAGAGTGGCAGGATAAAATCTGGAACAATTTTTAAATATTACTTTCTAATTAACTGAAAAAGTTACTAGAATGACAAGTTTTGTATCAATATGCATTTTTTTGAACACTATGAAGAATACAACTCTAATTATTGGTATTTCTGATTAATTTATCAGAAAATCAGAAAAACAGTTAACAGCACAGAAAAACAGTTAACAGTACAGAATTTTAGCTCTGTGTTTATTTTATTATTCTGACAGGAATTTTTATTATTTTGTTGAGAAAAAAGTATTTGATTCATCTTAGAAGAAAGACTAGATTAGTTAGCTGTTGATTTCTGAAGAAATGTTTTTGTTTTTACTGTCAGAAGTTCTTAAAAGTAATACAGTTATGAGTAACTCAAATAACTCACATCAATAGAGTGTGATGAAGAAGGAGCTACAATCCATTAATGCAAACATTCAGGAATTTTCAGTAAAAATGGACAAGCTGGAGATCAAAATAGATAATATTAAACAAGACAGCAGAAAACAACTGGACTTACTTATGAGGTAATTAAAAACATTCTGAACAAATTACCTCTATTGAAGAAGCAGTGAATGACATTGATGGCAGGATGACTGAGTGTGAAAGTCACAATGAATTTCTACTAAAACAGAACACAAAACTATTGGAAAAACTGGAAGATCTGGAGAGTGGGTCAAGGAGGAATAACATAAGAATTTATGGAGTCCCAGAAAAGGAGGAGGGCAGTGACATGGTACAATTCTTAAACAACTGTGGACAACTATGGACAGTGCAGTGGTGTAGCAGTAGCATTGTCACCTCACAGCAAGAGGTTCTCCCATTCAATTCTCAGCTGGAGTGCCTTCTGTGCAGAGTCTGCATGTCCTCCCTGCATTCATGAGGGTTTCCTCTGGGTGCTCCAGTTTCCTTCCACGTTCAAAGACATGCATCTGGAGCATTTCTCTCTGGGCCTCCACTGAAAATTGGATACGTTCCAAGTTGGACTTTTCCGGTTAACAAATGTTAAATAAATAAATAAACTGGTTTCCAAAAGCATTAAACCTGCCTGAATCTCCCTCATTTGGTATTGAGAGAGTGACCGTTCTTTGTCAAAACGTACATCTTTCAGTGACTCCTCCACTCCTAGATCTATAATAGTTAGATTTTTGTCCACCCAAGACAAAGAATTGGAATTAAAATCAGCCTGGACAAATTCTCCTGTCAAAATAAATGTAAAAAAAGCATCCATTTTGATAATGATTACACCTGTACTGTTATTTCCAAAAGAAAAGAATGCATTCCTTTAATAAAATCCCTAAAAAAAATCTAATATCAAAGCACAAGTATTGTTTCCGGCCAGAATAAAAATACATCTGACTGACAGAGAGAAGCTCTTCAATAATCTACAGAAAGCAATAGAGTTTATTCAAAAGAAAAAAAATATTAACTGATGTCAAAGAAATGGATTGGTCTGCACAGAGTCTGAAGAGACATGCTACAAAAAATGGATAGTCTGTTAAAGAAGGAGTCGATAAAAAAACTAAAAAAAATGAACATGATTCATGACTCTAATCTCTCTGGACATAAACTTTTTTTTTTATTTTATTCTTCAGTTTTTGCCCTTAGGTAATACTATGAATGTAAATGTTATTATTCTTTCTTCCTTTTTTCTCTTCTATAAAGTTTTTAAACCTTTCAGCTTTGTCTCTTCTCCTTCTTTTAAATATATCACTTCTATGTCTGTCATTTCAACCCTCTTATTCCTTTAATTAGTTTTACCTGTCCTCATTTATATCAAATATTGTAAATATAGAAAGTGTACATAATTCATATTATTATACAACAAAAAGATGCACAGCACACAAACGGAGCCCAGGAATAGCGTGTCAATACTAAACAATGTATGACCATTCACCATAAGTACGCTCTTCCTGTTAAGATGCTAAAGACACTCCTTTCTCTTCGAAATGCAAAATCCAAGGTGCTGACACCCCACTATTATCAGAAAAGTTAATGAACCAGTCCAGTTTTAAAACCAACACGTTTTTATTTTAATTCCAAGACAACAAAGTGAGCGCTTTCGCCAATAGGCTTCTTCAGACTTAGTGTCTTTAGCATCTTAACAGGAAGAGCGTACTTATGGTGAATGGTCATAATTCATATTATTGTTCTTAATAAGTCTTAGGAGTACTTGAAAAAAATCTAGTTAGAATAGAGATAAACATAGAGTGCCGTGTGTGTGTGTGTGTGTGTGTGTGTGTGTGTGTGTGTGTGTGTGTGTGTGTGTGTGTGTGTGTGTGTGTGTGTGTGTGTGTGTGGGTATGGTGGAGGGGTACATTAAGTAATACGATACTACAGCTTAAAGCAGACTGTGCATAATGATGTGGCTCTAGATGTCAACACAAAATAATACATAGGTATATTTTATTGTAGATATTTAAAAGACAACTATCTGGGGTGTTGCTGTGGCTGAATGGGGCTGACTGTGTGTTCTGTTTTTTTTTTTTCTGCTGATGTCTCTTTCTTGGCTTGTTTGGCTGTGAAGTTACTCAGTGAGAGAGTGCAGAAACCTGTGGTGACTTATGTTTGGGGGGAAGGCTGAGACTCATTTGTTTGTCCTTGTTTGAACAGTTTTGTGGATGTTCACATTTTCTTGGCCACGAAGGGAAGCACCATATTTGTGGTGCAGGCTCAAGCTCCTTTTGTCCTGGCACAGCTATTTCTGCTTGTTTTTCCCACCTCAAAGCAGTTGGAAGTTGTTTGCAAGCTGTTTTGAGCTCACAATTTGCTTTGGAATGCGCTTTGTTGAGTTTGCTGCTTTTAGCTATGAATGGCAGTTTAAGAAAGTCCCTATGTAGAGCAGCTAGAATCCTGAGATGGAGATAATGAAAAGATAAAGAGAAGAAGAGAAGAGAAGATATTTCTCTTTATTTAACATTAATTTAAAAAAAAACAATAGAAAAAAAAGGAAAGAGACAAAACAGAGTTTGTTGGATGTCTTGTTGATGCTAGCAGTTGTCGCTTTAGGCAGATCTGTAAAGAAGTGAAGTTTTTCGGCTTCACAATGCTTATATGGAAATGGTATAGTGAAGTAGCTATGGCAAGTGAGATGGAATTGGGCCAAGTGGAATATTGTTGTTGAGTCTTTCAGCTTTTCCCGGTTAGGGGTCGCCACAGCGGAACTCCGGTCTGCTAATGATTGGCAGAAGATTTTTACGTGTCGAGTTGCCAGCCCTGACACACAACCTTCAATGAAGGTATGCCCATTCACGCATGTCTCCACAAAGAAGACGCTCTAGCTGAGAATTGAACAGGACAACGTCTTACTATGATGCGATAATGCTACCGCAGCACCACCACCATGTACTGTTCATTTAAAAGGTTGGTTAATTGAGTGGATCGTTGCTTAGTGGGGTGAAAGGTGAGGTATGGATGTACAAGATAGATGGTTTGTTCTGGGCACATATATTTATTTATTTTATTTTTATTTTATTTTACTGGGATATTTGACTGGGATAGTCTGACTGGATACATGTCCATTTTCAGCAGAGGCCTAGGGAAAAAAGCTCCAAACTTACAAACAGATAAAGACAAGCAAGTTACAATATATGTACAAACATATTGTATTAACATACAAGTTACAGTCTCACATTTCATCCTATGAAGAATGCAGTTTATATTCATAAATATATGCAAATATGTTACACTTTCTCTTATCAAACCTATAGGTGCAGCTATATATATGTGGAGAAATGTGTGCTTGAATTATTTTGACAACTTGTGGTTCTTGAGATAAGCACCTATCTTTATGATTTTTTCCCTCACTAAAATAAATGTCTGAAATTGATTAATATCGTAGAAAATTCCAAACCTGTGAATCTTAGTGCAGGGTGTGTTTATGCTTAAAAATTCTGTATAGAAGTTAAAGCTAAGTACAGCTACAGTACTAGGCCAGAACAATGTTACCAGAAAGGCCCTCCTTTGTTAATGACCCAATTTGGAATTTTTGTTTCCATGGCACCCTTACAGAAATGCACACGAGACACTAAAAGCTTTCATCTGTATGATTCATCTGCATACCAGCAACAGTGGAACTATGTGTTCTGCAGTTCAATAGTTTTGCAGTTGGAAATCTCTTTTTTCAATTAACCTTTTCTTCACTTTCTGGAAATACAGCATCTTTGAAACTTTACTGCAGCTATTGGATATTTTGCTCATAACATTAAGTTTTAAGTAGGTGAGACATCTTATCTTTGGAATCTTGCTTCATGTCTCCAGTGCTGGGGTATGCTTGTCTTAGATATATATATATATATATATATATATGTATATATATATATATATATATATATATGTGTATATATATATATATATATATATATATATATATACATGTAACTGCTGATAGCTGCACAGCACACCTTGTGCACTCACTATGATAGTTATTTTATTCCAGAATTTTAGACCTGTAACTGCTGTGAACCTACTTTTGTAATTGTTTGTTTTGTTCTACTTTTGATTTGTTTATGTAAATGGCTGGTGAATAGAATATCATTCCATCCCTCTTCACACATTTCCAGATCTCTCTCACATACACACACACACACACACACACACACACACACACACACCACATACACACACACACACACACACACACACACACATGCACACACCACTGGCATGCATCACAGACAATTTGAAATGGTGAGAGAATATTTTACTCTCACATATACTGAGAATGCACAGCTACTAAACTAACTTAAATTTAATGTCTCAGTAAAAGCAGGCCTTGGTTTTGCAGGCTGCAGCGCATCTCCATCGGCTAAGCATACCTTTCAACTGTCCAAATTTTCACAGAATGTCTAGATTTTTGCCTCATATTTTTGGTGTGCTCCTCCTAAAATTTGTGGCTTTCTGGTAAATAATTGAGGATAGAAGTCACTAAATAATGGCATACATTTGAGTTTCAGACTTCATATCTTTCAGAAAATGCAAATCATATTATTCTAGCAAATTTTTAAGTTTATATGAGCAATATCTTAAAAGTACTCAGTTGTATTTATTACTTCTTGGTGCAACTCATTCTAAGCCTTTTAGTTTAAGCACTTGGGCTTCAGACCAGTTGTTTTACATTATGAAGGTTTGTGGTTTGCACTGTAGTGGCAGGACAGGTAGCTTACATCCTTCTAAGTTGGGAACTGCTGACTGAGGGCTCAGTGTCAGTTATTCTAAAAGTGTATTAATTCTGGTTTAAGCACTTGGGCTTCAGGCCAGTTATTTTACATTAAAAGGGTTTGTGGTCTGCACTCTTGTGGGAGGATAGGCTGGACTCTGCCCTTCTGAGCTGGGAATTTCTGGTTAAAGGCTTATAGTGCCTGCATATTTGAACTGCTTCTTACTGAAATTGGTACACCTTGTTTGCTGTAGCGTAGACTAGATCCAGGCCTGCTGAATCTAGCTTTGTTTGTATAACTTAAGCACTAATCCAGGCATTCTTCAAAGTATTCAATTGTATTTATTACTGCTTGGTAGTAACTTGATTAAAGTGTAGCTATCATTCTAAGTCTTTTGGATTAAGCACTTGGGCTTCAGACCAGTTGTTTTACATTAGGAAGGTTTGTGGCCTGCACTGTGGTGGCAGGACAGGTGGCTTACATCCTTCTAAGTTGGGAACTGCTGATTGGGGGCTCAGTGTCTGTTATTCTAAAAGTGTATTAGTTCTGGTTTAAGCACTTGGGCTTCAGGCCAGTTATTTTACATTAAGAAGGTTCGTGGTCTGCACTCTTGTGGGAGGAGAGGCTGGACTCTGCCCTTCTGAGCTGGGAATTTCTGGTTAAAGGCTTATAGTGCCTGCATATTTCAACTGTTTCTTACTGAAACTGGTACACCTTGTTTGCTGTAGCATAGACTAGATCCAGGCCTGCTGAATCTAGCTCTGTTTGTATGCATGTTGCTTGTTTGCTTGTTATTTCCCTGAAACGCTAATACCACCTAAACCACAGCTTTTCAGTGCTTCTGTGGATCCCTAGTGATATCTGCATTGCTTACTGTACTCATTTCCTTGTTTCACTTAAAAGAAAGTTACTGTTTATCATTTTTGCATTTAAGTTACCTGTAACACATTGCATTTAAGTTACCTGGCACTTGCTCACTAAAGGCACTTGCTCACTAAAGCAATTATATAAGTCAGCACTAAAAAATTAAAAGCACTACACTCTCACAAAGTCCTCTCGAGTATCTTGTTCCCCATTGGCCCTTTTGTTTTCAATTATAAAGGAATTCCCAATACTATTCTAGCATGTCCAAAGGTCAATTGTCAATCTTCTCTCCGGTCCAGCTGGTGAATCTGGGAATCTTGAGGCAATGTTACAACTGCCTCATGTACACAGACAACCCTCTCCTCCTCCCAATAAATTCCAACACATGTGAGAGATGCATCCATATAGCCAAACTGGAGGCTAAGCTCTCTCAACTCAGTACTGGCGTAACCAGTCAGGAGGAGAAGGAAACCACACTCAGTACAATTCCAGTCGCACATAGACCTACCACAACAGCAGACCAAACACATAAACACACAAAAACATACTCGGAGGCTCTAAATAAAAATCTGCCTAAGCAGCAGAGACCTCCAAAGCAGACACCCAAGCAACCACTACCCCAAAACAAAACACATGCAACACATAGCTCACAAAGCCAGTGTGCCGAACAGTCACAGCCCTTAAGGCTAAACAACACACCTGATACACTTGTAATAGGTGACTCTATCATCAGGCACACTGACGTCCCACTCACCAGGCTGAACAAGGAGAAGGTCACGGTGAACTGCCTGTTGGGCGCTAGGATCCGCCACATAACACAAGCACTCAGGTCACTCCAAGGCAAGTACAAATATGACTCAGTCATTGTCCATGCTGGTGTGAATGACCTGAGATGTACCTCCCTGGACTACATGAAAAGAGACATAGAGGAGCTCTCTGAGCATGTGGCCCAGGCCGATATGACCCTGACCTTGAGTAGCATCTTACCCTCACCAAGAATGATGCCACAATATGAAGACAAGATGATCAATTTCAACAATTGGCTTAATTATTGGTGTCATTCAAAGGGGATCCAATGCCTGTCAGCCTGGGATGACATGCTCGACAAGCCACGATGCTTCGCTAGGGACTGCCTGCACCTGTCACCCCTGGGCTTTCGGATATTGGCAAAGGCTCTTGCTACCCCCATAGTGCCTTTTTTAGGCAAGGCTGAAAAGACAAACCCACCTCCATAGGTATCACAAGAGATAAGAAACTAAGAGTAATGCTACTCAACGCCAGAAGTCTAAACCTCAAGATGCATGCACTCGAAACTCTCCGTAGCATGGAGAAAATTGATATCTGTGCAGTAACAGAAACCTGTTTCAAGGCTCCTGAGAGCACCCCAGCACTACCAGGTTATACCTCATACCATGCTTTTCGGCCCCAAAACTTGGACCGACCCACAAAAGGAGGGGGAGTATCAATATTCGTCAAAGATACCCACACCTCCAGGTTGGTGGCACAGCACGAAGCATCAGAGACTATCCATGTGCAACTAACAGTGGGTAAAACTGCCTTCCAGTTTATAGCCTGCTACAGACCACCCTCCCTAACCCAGGAACCCCACTCAGCCTTCATGAGAACACTGGAAAATATGAAGGTCTCTCCAAACACCATTATACTGGGTGACTTCAACTACCCAAACATAGACTGGGAGCATTACTCAAGCTCCAACACCCTAGCCCAAAGGTTCCTAGAATTTCTAAACTCAAATGCTATGGAACAACTTGTTACCACTCCCACAAGAGGGGAAAACATACTGGACCTGATCATCACCAACATGGGGACTCTATGCTCCAGACAAGAAGTGTATCCCTCACTGGTAAGATCAGACCATAAACTAATCTCACTGGATGTTCACATCCCGACACCACCCCCTGCCCAGAAAACCACAGTGAAAAACTTCTTTAAAGCAAATTTCACACTCCTCAAAACTGAGGTGGAATCCTTCAAAGCCCCCGGGCCTGTGGAAAATATGGCCCAGACCGCAGAATCCTTTATAAATGCATTCTATGAACACCTTCAGGAATGCATGGATCATGCAATCCCAAATAAAACCAAGACCCAATCCTCCAAAGGCAGACGTCCTGTCTGGTGGACCCCAGCCATAAACAAGCTATACAATAGAAGGAGGAAGCTACTAAATGATAGAGCAAAATTCCAAAAAGGAAGGCATCTCTGATCAGTATTAGCAAAAAACTACGGGCACTCATAAAATCGTCTAAGGCCAGCTTCGAGAGAAAAATTGCACAGGACACTAAGGATAATCACAAGGCTTTCTTTAGTTATGTTAGGAACCTGGGTGGTAATTCCCAGATATGCTCAGAATTAGTCCAAAATGACAAAAAATACACCGAACCCACAGACATTGCCAACATCCTAGCTGACAGGTTCAGCGCAAACTTCTCCCCACCAAAAGGGCAAATATCTATTCCAGCAGAGTGCTGCCCCCCTGACATCTCGGATGCTCAGGTAAGAGCCGCCCTCTCCAAAGCAAAAAACACAGCATCAATGGGACCAGACGGTGTCCCGGGCTGCGTCCTACATGAACTCCAAGAAGAGCTAAACCCAAACATAAAACTACTGTTCAATCTCAGCCTGACTACAGGATATGTACCCAAAGAGTGGCATACAGCAACTGTGGTCCCTCTCCGCAAAGGTGGTGCCTCAATGGATCCTGGAAGCTATCGCCCCATAAGCCTGACTAGCTTGGCCTGCAAAGCTATGGAAAGGATAATCATGGACCTCATAAATAAAGATATCGGGGACCTACAGACACTGGATCCTACCCAGTTCAGCTTTGTTAATTGTTAAGGGCAGATCCTGCCTCTTAAACCTGGTTGATTTCTTTGAAATAGTCACCAAGGCCATTGACGAGGGGAAGGTGGTCCACACAGCCTACCTGGACCTCGCAAAAGCCTTCGATACAATACCCCACTCGGGCATTATAGATAAGCTCACCAGCTTAAATATAAACCCCTATGTCACTAGATGGGTTGCAAACTGGCTCAAGGACAGAACCCACATGGTTAGAATTGCTGGAGCCATGTCAGACTCCAAACCAGTTACAAGTGGCATCCCACAAGGCTCAGTCCTGGGACCTCTCTTGTTCAGTATATATTTCTCGGAGGTACAGGCCAACATGGAAGGACTGTGGCTGACCAAGTTCACAGATGACTGCAAACTGGGTGCCATAATCGACTCTCCAGCCGACACAAGCATCCTCCAAAAGGGCCTCATAGAAACAGACAACTGGTGCCAGAGCCATGGCCTCAAGCTAAACGCCAAAAGTGTATAGTCATCCCTTTGGCAAAACAAAGTGCCCACAAATTACCACATAGGTGGTAATCCATTAAGTACAGAAGAAGTAATTAGGGACCTGGGGACCCAAGTTGATAGCAATCTCTCATTTGACAACCACGTGGCCAAAGTGGTTAGAAAAGCATTTTATATAGCCCACCTAATCATGAAGGGATTCACATCTAGATCAGGGGAGGTCATCGTGCCTCTTTACTCATCCCTCATCAGGCCCATAATTGAGTACAATGCCCCTTTTGGGATGTACCTTACCAGACACCTGCAGCAACTGGAAAGACCCCAAAAGTACCTCATCAAGAGGATCAAAGGGCTCAAACAGATGCCATATGCTGCCCGGTTAAAGAAACTCTAGCTCTACTCAGTGGCATACTGCCTGTTCAGAGGCGATCTGTGCCTGACGTATAAAGCCATGTCCAACCCGGAATTAATGGACATGCTGCACCTCAGAAAATCCAAATCCTATTGAGCTACACGCTCGAGAGACTTGAACTTCAGCACTGAAATAAATAGGACATGCTGGAGGGACAGATTCATAACCCAGAGGCTCCCTTCACTCTGGAGGAATCTTGATGAGTGGATGGGAGATCGTAGGTTTACCCCGGGTATGACTTCTGTGTCACTGTTAGACAGAGGCACAGTATACTTACCTCAAAAAAAGGGCATAGCAAAATTAATTTAAAATGGGTGGCGAAAGCCAAACACATTCTGGCTAGGCTTATAAATGCCCTAGGGCAGATAGCCTAGTATGAACCTATGAACCTATGAACCTATATATAAAATCTGTCCCTATTTCTGGGCCTTTGCCCCCCTCCCCTTTATTTTGGGCTTTGTCCAAATTTCTAGAACTTAGAGGTTGAGAGGTGTGGGACTAAGATGTCTGTGAGGGATACTACATCAAGTGGTTGGTGCTTTACAGGGCAAATAGTAATTTTTGCCTTAAGTGCCTATTGCCTTTCAGGATTTTGTGACAGCGTGTTTATATTTGTTTTCAAAGAAAAAGGGAAGGAAGGGAAAAAAGGAGGAAAGAAAGGGAAAGGAAAGAGAAGAAAGGAAGAAAAGAAAAACTAGGGGGGAAAAACAGCCATGACACAAAAGTCTGCCATAAAAATGTTTTTTTACCGACTGAAAAATAACTACACCTTGTAGGCCTCCAGTTTTTCACAGTAGTTTCAAGTCTGATAAATAGACCCAAACTTCATATTTAAGATTGTATTATTTTCTATTGCCTACCAGACACAGTTCTCAGAAAGCATGAGAAATAAGTTACTTTACTTATAACAGATACAGTCACTAATCTGAAGAGGGGCGAGGTTGTGTCACATGAAGTATGATAAGTACATTTTTAGTACAACATAGCTAAAGAAGACCCTAAACTTAAAATCAAAAATGGGGAAAGGAAAGGAGAAAGAGAAAGGAAGAGAAGAAAGGAAAGTGAAAGGGGGAAAAGGGGAAGAAAAAGAAAGAAAAAAGGAAAGGAAAGAAGGAAGGAAAAGTAGATTAATGGGAAGAAGATTATGGTTCTAATTCTTACAGTTCTGAGTAAGTGCATTTCTACCCACACAATTACACATATAAATTATATTTACTTCATATACACTGTCTATCAAATTAGAGCAAGACATGTTCCCTCTTTTACAGAGGTGGAGTTCCATTGTCACAAAAGTTGTTGTAGAATGAGCCAAGTTGATTTCTGGTGTGTTATACATAATTCTTTAATGGAGATACAAATTTTGTGTGTTATATATTTTCTGACAACTCAGCAGCTTTTTGTATTTGATAGCTGAAGACATTACCTGGTTACATTATAATCAGCAAACATGGAGCCTACATTAAAGTTACAGCCGTAAAATGTATGCCCTGTTCCACATAATGCTTCACAGCCCACACACATACTAGACATAGAAGTTGTTATAAACTCTAAATTGAATCTTTGTTATATACCCCACTTTTCTTTGATGTGCTATTATGAAAGCACATGTATGAAGGAGTAAAGAGACCCCCATAACACAGGTTGTGCTATTGCAGAAGGGAACATTAAACAGTAGCAGCATAGAATTATGAAATGCATCTATGAAAAGTATACCTTAGTCAATTTAAACAATTAGGAAATTTTATGTTACTGCTAATACCCTTAAATAAATACAGATGCAATAGATGCAGATTTAGGAGAAGCTGAACAGTTAGGTGTTACTTATTTAAATATGTAACTTTAAAGTACCCAAACTAGAATTTTCTGACTAGTGAAGTAATTCGTAGGAGGTTTTATCAGTGATACTGTTACCCAGGTTGCTAGACTGCCATATAGATACTATAGTACAAGTTTTGATGCCTGGTATTAAACTATGGCTCTGATACCAAATGTCTGGTTTGTTTCAGATGTTAATGAAAGATGAGTTCATTTTACTGGGATTTAAGGACAGCACCATAATTGAAAACTTTTAGGAAACTAGTAATTAGAGAACTTTTGACTCTGGCTTTGATAAGTAACGAACAGGGCTTAGAATCATATCCAGAGGAAGTCCACTAGTAACTTAATTATATGAGGAGTCAGGCTCATTGATTCTAATCTTTTGTATTATTTTAGTGAAACAAGAACTCAACTAGTGAGACTGGCATACAAGTATATTGAATATGCATAATAAATTAATCTTTCTTTGTTTTCATTACCTTGCTATATATGATTGATCAATAGGTGACTGTCATCAATAAATTGAAATGATGCTGTTTTTCTCTCTTTTCTACACAAGTCTAAATAAGTTTACAAATCTTCATTTTATATTTCATATCATGTTATTTAAATATCCTTTAGACTAGATAGAAAGGTTTATAGGTTCATAGGTTCATACTAGGCTATCTGCCCTAGGGCATTTATAAGTCTAGCCAGAGTGTGTTTGGCTTTCGCCACCCAAAAGGTGTTTTTGAAAATACTCAACTTTAGCTTTGTAACAAAATGGGTTACTATTTTTCTTGTTATAAAAATATATAATATTGAATGTTTTCATTTTTATACAAGGCAGATGCTAATGATAATGTTTTTGGTGTGTAAGATGTGGCTAGTAGGTGGTTTGATTAATCTATTAATCAAACCAGGAACTTAGTGTTCCATGTGTGTAGTTGTATATAGAAGTTTGTTTCAAAATTCAGAAGTTAAAACGTCTGTTTCATCTATGAAAGGTTGTTTAAAATACTGTTGCAAGTCAATGCATGTAAAACCATATTACAGATGTTCTAATTTTTTCATACTCACATGTTAGCATATGTGTCTTTCACTCAATGTCAATGGTTTCAATAATAACATACTGAAGAAAAACACCAAATACGACCACACGTATAAAAAAAGTCCACCCAAACTCGCTGCCAAGCACTCCGGATACAATAAAAGCACGTTGCGTACAAACTTAAAATTTTATTAAGCGTTCTTTTTTAAAAATCCACTTTTCGTCGAGCTACTATTGCTCAACTTCCTCAGATAAACAATAAAACTCCAAGTTAAACAATGAATACATCAGTGGGCTAATATTTAAATCTCGTACCCTTCTCTCACGTGACTAAGTCATTAAACACATAGGTTCAAAGCAAACCAATAATAAATAAGTGAATAAGTGAATGAATGAATGAATAAATTAATAAATTAATACATAACTCAACAAAGAGCTGACCTAAATGTAAAAATGTGTAAAAATATAAATGTATTTATTCCATAAACAACGTTAGGACAAGTCTTGTACCACTAACATCTACATTTCATGTTCCCTAATCGCGAGTTCGGGTGGACTTTTTTATTCAATAACAACATGAAAGAGCCAGTTTGCTTTAATTTATTAACATGCAAAAAGCAAATATATTTTTACAAGAGACGCATCTAATAAAAAAATATTTAGATAAATTGTCATTTAATGTTTTTTCAATTATTGCTGACTCTTGTTATAGAAGTAAAAGGAGAGGTACTCTCACCTTGTGGAAAAATTCTCTCACAATGCCAAAAATACTTAGTACCTTTTCTGATAAAAAGGGAATACTTTGTTTGGTAGTATTGGAAATTAATAAAAGTGTTATACTTTAATTAATTCTTACTGGATACCGGGTTTGGATACCAGACATGTAGAGAAATACCTAGACACTATAACTTTCCATGCTAGAGGTGAAATCATATTAGCTGGATATTTTAACTGTTTATTATCTGATAGAGACACTTTCAGGGGTAATAAATCTAGAATAACAGCACAATCTAAAAAACGAAATCATTATATAATCTCAATGAATCTTAGAGATATTTATGATTAGAGAATTGCTAATTCCCTTAACTATACTCATTATTCATTTAGATTTGGAGCCCAAACAAACATAGATAAAGTATTTATTTCAAATAACTTATACTCCAAACTGCAAGAAGTCTTAATAATGCCATGTCCACTTTCTGATCATAATGCCCTTATTTTTAATATTAGTTTAAAAAATGATGGTTCAATTTTTTTACAAAGAATCCCAACCTACATAATAAAAATTAAGGGTTTTAAAGATTGGGTTTTAAATGAAGTAAACACGTTTTTGAAGATTAATAATAATGGTGAAGTAGATGACATTATACTATGGGATGCATTAAAAGCTTACCTTTATGGTAGAATTAAAAATTGGAATTTACTAAGGAGGAATAAATGGGATAGGGAGCTATTAGAATTACAGACTAAAATAGATACATTAAAATCAAAATTAAGACCTAATGATAAGGTTGTACATTCAGAATTATTAAGTTTAAACCAAAAATATGTAGAAATATTGAATCATAAAGTTTCAATTAATTTAGAAAGACTTATGCTACAATCTTACTCTGTAAATCCTAAACATTTGCATAAATATGCTATTAGTTAATAATTTAAACTGTATCAATGAAATTAAGTATACAGATAATAATTCCACAAAAAACAACAGATTTAAAAGGAATATTAGAAGTATTTAGAACATATTATAAATCAAGTAATGATAAAAAAACCTCCCTCTAGAGAACGAAGACATAATTAATATGTTTATTCAAAATGAAATACTAGACAAAACAATTTCATTAACAGAATTGAAAGACCAAATCAAAAATTTGAAAAATAATAAAGCCCCAGGTTTAGATGGAATTATTTCAGAACTATATAAAATTATTCCAGATTCAACTTTAAAAATACTGTTAAATGCTTTCTCATTGGTTAAAATGAATTGAAAATCTCCCCTTCTTGGAAATTTTCCTTTTTAAAACAAGGCAAAAATTTGCAACTTTGTTCCTCCTATAGACCTATCTCTTTGTTAAATATCGATTATAAAATCTTTATGTCTATTTTAGCTAAGAAATTAAATAAGATTCTTCCTAACTTAATAGATTATGATCAAACAGGATTTATTTTACATAGAAAAGTTCAAGATAATATTATGAAATTATTATCATTGATTGATTTTGCTAATAAAATCAAAAAACAACTCTCCATTATTAGCTTGGATATTGATAAAGCCTTCGATTCTATCAGTTGGACCCATTTGTACAAAATAAGGAAAACAGGTAGAGTCTTACAAACAATGAAAAATAAAAGGCAGCTGTTGCAAGACAAAAGCGACGCTTGGTAGGTGGTAAATCCTTTATAAGCAGAAAACTCCAAATCCAGAAAAATACAGACAATATTCATCCAAGATAAAACAGTGCAAGCAAACACAGCAGTATTAAGTGCTTTCATCTGGTAGATGACTTCCTCAGAATACAAAATACTGAAATTAGCACCTGTTTAAATACATTGCTTACCCAATCACAAATAAGCTGACATAATTTCCCTCATTAATAAGGCTGCAAATACTTAATGCAAGCCAAATATAAAACAATAATACATATAAAAAGTTAAAACGTCCCTAAACAATATATATATATATATATATATATATATATATATATATATAACTAAATAAAAAAACATAAATTTTAATTTCAACAGAGAAGATAAAGAAATTATATCATTTAACCCAGGAGCATGATAACATCAAGCCTAATTTGCCATTTGAGTTCTACAAATTCCAAATACTCATTCAAGGGTCCCCCACAAGGTCCCAGATCTACCTGTTCCAAAATAAAGAACAGGAAGGAATGGGTAGGTTCACTAACCAAATGTTTATATAGTGCATTCTTTTCATTTTTGTTTCTGATATCATATAAATGTTGATAAATCCTTAACCTTAGGGCATTCTTAGTTTTACCTACATAGAAACTTGCACAGAATCTACACAAGGCCAAATACACAACCCCTTTAGTGTAACAGTACATCCTTTTTGAACTTGAAATATATCCAAAGTTTTTGAGCTTGATTTTTTTCTCTGTCCATAACATAAGGACATTGGGCACACCTCCCACACTTAAAGGTACCACCATTGTGGATGTCAAATTTTATATTTGGCTTGCATTAAGTATTTGCAGCCTTATTAATGAGTGAAATGATGTTGGCTTATTTGTGATTGGGTAAGCAATGTATTTAAACAGGTGCTAATTTCAGTATTTTGTATTCTGAGGAAGTCATCTACCAGACAAAATCACTTAATACTGTTGTGTTTGCTTGCACTGTTTTATCTTGGATGAGTATTGTCTGTATTTTTCTGGATTTGGAATTTTCCGCTTATAAAGGATTTACCACCTACCAAGCGTCGCTTTTGTCTTGCAACAGCTACCATTTGTACAAAATACTTAAAGGTTATAATTTTTCTCTAGACTTTATAAATGTAATACTAAGTTTATATAATGATTCTCAAGCCTATGTTAAAATTTATATTTATCGTCATCATTTAAAATTTTAAAGGGTACAAAACAAGGTTGCCCATTATCACAATTATTGTTTGCACTGACGATAGAACATTTTGCTAATTATATAAGAAACAATATTAATATAATGGGATTTTCTTCAAATAGTGAACATTGTTCTAAAATTCAACTGTTCATGGATGATATCCTTTTAACAAGGGAGGATATAGATTCTTCTTTACATCACATCATTGAAGCAATACAAAATTTTGAAAGGATTTCAGGACTAAATTTCAATCAAAATAAAACTAAAACATTATTAATCAATAAGAGAATTAATAAAAACTTGCAAATCTATACAAACTTTAATTGGGACAATAAAACAATACAGTATTTGGGGATCAGTATAAAATCTAACTGGAAAGAGATGGTACACTCAAATGATACTATTCTGATAAACACTATTACTAAGTTAATTAATAATGGGAATAAAATGTTTTTGCACCGCGAAGGATAGACTCACATTGATAAAAATGGTTATTTTACCCAAAGTTTTATTTTATACACAATCTCTAATTTTAATTCCCCTCCAAAAATTTTTCAAGCAAATAAACAATATATTACTTAAGTTCCTTGGTTCGCTCAAAAATCAAGGATAGCGTATAGCTGGCATATAAGAGGCTGGAACAACACTTGAATTGTTTTTCCTAACATAGAATTATATGCAAAATTGACTGTTATTAACATAGTACTACACTGGTTAAGCAATACCCACATTTAAAGCTGGAAACAATTACATGAATCTCATATAGTATCTAGCAGTAGCTATGAAGTACAAATAAACTCCTTGTTAGGCACTAGTAAAGTGTATTGGGTATTGCATGATTATTGTTTAGATAATAAAAAATTCAATCATCTCACATATGGTATAAATCAAATTTTGAATACCTTTAAAAGTGTAATAGAGTGCAATTATAATATTAAGCAGCTACATTTTCTAATATTTCCCATAGCACGCACTCCAGATTATTTAGAAACCTTTAATTTTAGAAAAATGTTAAATCTTAAAAATAACAGTATAAAATTTTGGTATCAGTTTTTAGATAACAGCAAGATTCATACAGCAATGTTAACCAGGACAGCTGGTTAGCTCTACAAATATTATGACAGTTCATTGAGAATAAAGTGAAATTATCAATTAGCTAAGAAATGGGCACACTGCCAAAGCCACTACAACTTTTAATGTGTAATAATTGGACAGACATTAATAATAAACTGTGCATTTCATATATCTATATATATATATATATATATATATATATATATATATATATTTATATCTATATAAAATCTTATGTGGTGACATTTTAGCATTTGACCTGGCATTCTGGGACTATTCCACAAAAATCAACAAAGAATCTTTTTCAGAGGACAACAGAAAATTGTTATTAAATTCCGTAAATAATACCACATCTTTCCTTTACTAGAAACTGTTTATGTGGAAATTTCTCCATAGAAGTTTCTTTACTCACTATAAAATTGCCATAATTTCCAAGAGTAAAGAAATAAAATGCTGGCGATATGGTGAAATGTTGGAGGCTAATTGGGTTCATATGTTTATTGAGTGTAGAGTTGTCCTACAATTTTGGATTGATTTCAGATATTTTGTAAAGACTTTGTGGTCAGATAATGATCACATATCTGATTCTTTGTTGTTATTTAATGTTCCTATCCCATATGCAATCCCAAGATATCAAATACCACTCCTTTGGTCACATTTGGCCATTGCTAGAAAAATAATTACAATGAATTAGAAGAACAAACAGGATCTTGTATTCAATGACTTTATATGTTTAGTTAAATGTGTGTGTAAACAAAAAATGTAAACTATTCTAAGTAGAACATCTAATATAACTCATAAAAGAATAACCTTGCAAAAATTGCAAGTTTTATTGGACAAATATTAATGGTGTATAAACTGCATACGGAACTTTGTCATGGATGAGTGTATATAGTTATTTATTGTTGACTATATGGTTGTCTTTATGCTTTAATTGTTCTGATTGTTAAGTGTGTTATAACTTAAATAAATAAAAAATTGTTGGAAAAAAAGAAAATCAAAAATGTTATGAGGGCAGGGCAAACATTTGAAGGAAAATTGGGACTTTCTCCTAAAATAGGGCCTGTTTAGAGGTATGGTTTACACTCAAAAGGGAGTATATGGTCACAGTAACCATTCCAGGATTTGAATACCTTTTTTGGATGTGCAGAATTTTAAATGATGCAGTTATAATATTCTGAAGGATATTACAACTGTCTATGAACAAGTATCAGCAGAAAAACTTAAGGATTTGTAGTTTTAATGACTAAAATCATTAAAACTACATATCCTTAAATTCTTAAACTGAGACTTCTTCATTTTCAGAGTTTACTATGGGTTGATACTACCATAACACCCATATTACCAACAAGCAAAATAATTAAAGAAACTGCTGCAGTTATTGTGCTTTCTGTCTTCAAAATATGGAACACTATACTACCTCTCATAAGGTGGAGCAATTGGGCAACATGTGTAATATTTACTAACATGGGAGGGAGCTCATGGCATGGTTAAAATGTTACTTTATATAGCAATAAGCCACAGTTGGGTGTGGGTAAATCCACCTAAAATGTTAACAGAACAATAAGCGTTGAATAGACATGCATTCTCTGGACAATAAAAAGTATGAAACTGTAATGATTGTCATTAATAACTGACAGTAATCCTCCATGATTTGGCAGAAAAAAAGTTTATTTTATTTATCCTTTGCTGATCAGGTTAGCCCCACTAGGCCAGTAGCATCTTTTTAGTTGAGGCCTGAGGTGATATTTATACTACTGGGGAAATCAGGCCAGGGCACTGGAGAATTTCCCCTACTATTTTGTTAAGTGCCATGGGATCTTTTACATCCACCTGAGCTACCACCAACTCAGGCAGATGGGACCTCTGTTTAACATCTCATCAAAAGGATGACCCACTCAGGAGTGTAGCACCACATTATTCTACACAGCAGTCTAAGGAATCCATTTACTGGTATGGGAATAGAGCCCACAGCCTTCTGCAATAAAGGTGAGGGTGTTACCTGTTGTGTCACTAACATTAACTTAATGATGGACAGGGATACGTATGAGGCAAAATCAGTGAGGTTCTGCAAAATCAAAGACAGATGAGAGGAAAACTTTTATACTTCACTTATAAGTTAAGAGAACAGGTTTGCAACAACATGGATTTTTCTGAACATTTGAACAACAAAAACTATGAAGTTCTAGCAAATGGCATTACTGACTATAAACCTCAATGCTTTTTATCCTCAGTGATTTATCAGAAAATGAACACACAACAGAAGGTCTGATAGTTACGGCTGAGGTTTAAGACTTTAAACTCTCGGTGAGCTGCTTCCTGTAGTCAAGGATGCAGAGTTTGATTCATTCTACCTCCTTTTTCCTACTGTGTGACTTTGATTACATTGTTTAACCAGGCAGTGTTCCTGGGTTGACCCTTTGACTGGTTTAAAATATAGTAAAACAAAAAGATAGGGTATACATATCAGGTTAAATACTTGTGCAGTTTCTGAACAATAAGAGAAGAGCTAGATCATGGTGAAATGGGAATTTAGGTAGAGTAATGGACAACTCCCACTCCCCTACAGCCATACCAATATCCCACTACTTGACTGTCTTTACCCAGTTACTATAAAACACAGTTGAAACCTGTTAGTATGCATAATATTTTCTTTACTTTTGCAATGGTCATACAGATCTGGATTTGATTTAAATTTTTTACAGCAAAAACACTGACATTCATTTAATAAATAAAACAAAACAGAACACTCTCACATTTGGAAAAGACAGTACGACCAACAGTAGACTTCTCTTTCTTTGAAACTCACATTTATTGAAAATGCATATTGCAATCCATTAAACTACAACAGAGGTGCAGGCATTCATAGACAAATAGCGTACACTGAATTAGAGGATATCTGAAGAGTGAAAGAATTCAAAAGACAAATGCGTAATGAATTTGCTAACAGCTCAGTACAGTCTACAGGACACAAGTATATTTTTTTACATGGGCAGTCCACGACCATTGTTTGATGAAAAGATTGATTAGACCCATAACAGGTGAGTGAAGACTGAGGAAATCAAAAGCTGCACTAAAGGAAGGGGCTCATTAACAGCTCATAGCCTTAATTAATCAGCATGAAGTACCAAACTGTTGGAGCCCACAGCGCATGTCATACTCTTCTGCCTGCAAAAAAAAAGTTTAATTAAAAATGCATTAATAGTTAATATTTTAATATTAAACTTGTAGACATCATGTTGTGCAGTTTATTTACAGTCAAATAAACACATTATCAGTCAACAAAACAAAGAAACCAAGGATCTTACCCCAAAACATGGCTCATATGATGAAGCCCTTGTTTACTACAATTGATTCTTTCCTTTACACCATAACTACTGAGGGGTGCAAGATACACGCACAAACACAAACACAGGTGTAATTGTCAACTACTGCCCTTGTACAGCTTTATTCCAATGTTTGCTTGTGATAAAATGAATGAACAAATACATAACGACCAAGAAGTGTTTGAGCTCACTATTGTGACAACCATACAGTGCATCTCATCTCACAGCTCCATGGCCTCCCAGCCACTTAGCTCCAGAACCAGTAACAATGACCCAATAACCAGGAACAGATTTTAAATCTTTTTCTTTTTTACCTAGAAATTTACATTAGCAAGCATTTTTTGAAAGACACACTGTCTTAACATCATATGCCAGATGTCTGTAATCCATAACAATTTGCCAGAAAGTCACAAATTTTACAAGGAACAAACCAAATTAAATCTCAGTTTCATTGTTCAAGAATTGCAGACAAAGCTAAAATAATTGGATGGAGGAAGGGACAAATTTTAAATACTTTTTTTCTATTTGCTAACCAGATAAACCCACTGGAGAAAGTTTATTTTTTCAGGGTGACCCAGGAGGACATGTTTACAGTCTCACCATGAGTAAATGCATCTTCCTAACTGAGTCAAGTGAAGCCTGGCAATTAGTTTGGAGGATTAAGCTTACAGCACAAGGGTACAGGGTTTGACTCTCTAACTCAGTGACACTGAGCAAGTCCCTTAATCAGGAAACCCCTTACACACACCCTTTAGTTCTTGCAGCTGCTAACCTCGATGAAAAAGTACTGCTTGTAATAGCATAAGCTGTAGCTTGGGTCAAGTGCTTAGTCACGCAAGTATGATAAACTTATTTCCTTATGGACGTGCAGATGTTTACTAGGGCACTGATTATGTTTGTTCTTTTGCTTGAGAAATGCAACTGCTATGCAAGTGTGATGTTTTTAAACTCCTAGACATGCATCTGCAAATATCAGCTGAGCTGTTTACTTGAGCAGTCGGGAGGCACACACTTTCACAGGAGGAGCATGTGCCCTCGTGTTCCCCTCCAGTGCTGACACTGTGATGCCACACTTGAGACTGTCATGCAGAATAGTCATTCTGTAGTGCCACTGAGCCAAGAAGAAGTGCCATAATTGAAAATAAAAATCTCAGACAGTTAGGAAAAACATTTCAACTGACCGGAAAATTACTACGGATAAGGGCTGCCAGTGCCAGTGTTTCAGCACCTAGGCACAAATCAGAATGTGTTCTAGTATGGATTAAGTTACATCATCAGTGGAATATGTTTTACGTCAATATTTCGTTTATTCCAGTAAATTATTTAATAGGTCTAAACTAAGAATGGAGGGGGGGGATATGGAGTAATGACCATTGCATTTAGTTATATAAAATAAACTTTACACTTCATTTGTAAAGTATAAGTACATATGTAGCATGGTCAGTAAGTTTTCAGTTAAGTTACACTCGTTTTTTAATAAAGTGGCTTCTAGCATGTTCTGGTCTCATTGTGAGTTTTTTTTTTTTTTCCAAAGTAGGCAACAGTAGGTTTATTGTTTTGTATTGTTTTATATTGTGTACTCAAACCATACCAGCAATAACCATGTTAATCCTTAGCAACAAACCTGTCATGCTGATCAGAGCAGTACCCCTTCAGGCTTCCAGTTTCAGTTCTCTGCCACTGCTTTTTATTCCAAATACTGTTCTAGGTACAACATGGAATCAGGAGTCTGTTTTTGTTATAAAAATTATTTCCAAAAATGCTGTATGTATTGTGTGAGTGGATGCCTTGCACATAATGCAATCACAAAATGCTCACTCATTCAGGAGCATGATTCAAGAGTTCTCTTTTTTAATTGAAATTCCACAAATGCGAGACGTATTGTGTATGTGACACACATGCAATTTATTTGTGGTCAATATGCAGTATAATACTGGCTCTCCAGAATCAGCATCTGTTAAGGAAAGTCTAACTACAGACATGTTGAGCAAGTAGCTTTCTTGCATTTATTTACACCATCTTTGCAGTGTAATACTGTCTCAACCAGAACTGGGTTGTATTAAAGAAATGCACATATTCTGGACATACTCAGCAATCACTTGCACAGCATACTTAAACAGCTTAATGCTTACCCAGCTGTTAACTAAGTCACCTGGCACTATCACCTTTAATTAGAATCTTGATCCAAGACCATTTTTTTTCTAAACTAAAACACCACAAATGACAGCTATGTTAAGTAAATGACTCATATGCATTCATTTTACAACTAGTATACTGTGTAATGTCACCTCATCCAGATACAGGCTCTGTTAAAAAAAAAATCACAAATTCCAGATATGCTGTGAAATCACTTACATAGTGCACATACACACCTTAATGCTGGATCAGCTATGAATTAAGTCACCTGACACCTTGACCATTCTCAGTGCAGCCAATATATATTCTTCTCCTAGATGTTGTTGTTGCAGTCTGAGTGCATGTTTGTGGGACCTGGCAGTGAATATGTGATTTACTTACACAATTTCAAGCTGGTTGAATTATCTGTAGTTTAACACCCATTCCTACATGTTCTCTAATTGTATGAAAATGTCAGTAAACCTAAATGACTGAGGCTGATTGGTGCTACAGCATTCGTGGTAGTGAGGATCTAATTCCCTTCATGCTTTTCATATGTTAACTTATTTGATCACCAGGCTGGTTAAGGAGCAGGTTACAGTTATCTTTCTGCCAGGTGTCAAGATCTGTCAAGTCACTCAACCACAAGTAGCAGTATTACTCTGTCATAGTCTATGTGGGGGCGAATTACTTGAGACATACCTCAATGGACTATATGAAGAGAGATAAGACTGAGCTCTTAGATTATGTGTCACAAGGCAGGTATGAGCCTAGCCTTAATCAACATTCTAACTTCTCCAAGGATGATGTCACAGTACAAACCAAAAATTGATTGACTTTAACAAGTGAATTAGATTCTGGTGTCAGTCCAAGGGGATGGAATATCAGTCAGCCTGAGAAGACATGATTGACAGGCCACACTGCTTTACCAGAGATGGTCTGCACCTGTCTCCTCTAGGACTTTGGATACTAGCAAAGGCATAAGCCACTCTTATTGTGCCTTTTTTAGGCAGTGTCAAAATAACCAACCTCCCAACATAACAAAATCCTCTCTAGATAAACTCAAGGTACTGCCGCTTAGCGCTAGGAGTCTAAACAAGAAACTGCACTCCCTGGAACCACTCCTCACTTTGCAAGATGCTGATGTCTGTGCAGTCACTGAGACATAGTTCAAAGGGAAGGAAAGCATCCCAGACGTGCAGGACTACAATGCCTTCCATACAATCAGAACACAAACTGAGCATGAAAGAACCAAAGGAAGAGGTGTATCCATCATCATTAAGGATAAGTATACCTTGAGACAGGTCAAACAGTATGACTCTTTTGAGCTACTCCATGTCCAATTAACAATAGGCAAAGCCCCCTACCACATCATGGCTAACTATAGGTCCCCCACCATGAAACAGGAAAAGCATACCGCATACCTGGACTTACTGGAGTCACTTGCCATACAGACCAACACCGTACTCATGGGTGATTTTAAATACCCTTCCATCGACTGGGAAACATACACAACCACAAACATGCTGGCTCAGAGGTTCTTGTTACTTTGTCAATGTAAATGCTCTGGAACAGCTAGTCAGCACACCCACTAGAGGCTCAAATGTCCTGAACATAGTACTTAGTAACATGGGTGAGCATTGTACCCCCCCCCCTTGTGATGTCCTCCTTGGTAAGATCGGACCGTAAATCAGTTTCATTTTATGTAATTATAAGACCAGATACCCCATCAAGCTCAAAAATGCTAAAGAATTTTTCAGAGACAAATTACCTCCTACTAAGTGATGATATCAGAAATTTGAAATCCCTCGCAAACAGAGATAACATAGACTCCTATGCAGAGGTATACACCAACCCCTTATATAACCATTTAAGCAGCTGTATCGAACTGGCTGTACTGAACTGGATTAAAACTGGGTCTTGCTAAAAAAAACAAGCCAGCCAGGTGGACCCCTAGTATAAACAGGCTATACAACAAAAGAAAGAAACTAATGTCCAAGAAAAAGAGGGAATTGACTCAGCAGAGGAAGAAATCCCTCTCTAGCTTAAACATCAAATTAGAGATCTTGTTAAGTCCTTCAAAGCTAATTATGAAGCAAAAGTAGCCTCCCTAGCCAATGATAACCACAAGACATTCCTTAACTACATCAGAAATCTAAAAGGGAATACCCAGATGTATGCTGAATTGGTTGTGGATGGCACCACCCATACTCGAGTTAATAGTCATCCTGCTAACTGACAGAGTTGGAGAAAACGTCAGCCCCCTGTCCCCTCCAGTCATTCCCCAAAGTATACCTGCTACCATTCCTCAGCTTATGATCTCAAGAGAGCAGGTCATCTTGGTGATCTCCAAGATGAAAAACATGGCATAAATGGGACCAGACAACATCCCAGGTTGCCTTTTAAACAACTTAAAACACGACATGGCAGACCCACTTGGATTCCTGTTTAACCACAGCCTGCAAACTGGCTATGTTCCAGCAGAATGAAGGGCAGCAACAGTAATCCCTCTGAATAAAGGGGGACTATCAACTGACCCTGGGAATTTTAGACCCTTAAGCTTGACTAGCCTCATCTGCAAGGCCATGGAAAGAATCATTATGGACCTTATTAACAAAGGCATAGGTAATCTCCAAATTCTGGACCCAACCCAGTTCAGATTCATTAAAGGTAGATCATATCTGTTAAACATGATAGACTTCTTTGAGAAAGTCACCAAGGCCCTGGACATGGGAAAGGCAGTGCATACCACCTATCTTCTCCTATTCAAGGCATGTGAAACAACAACCACTCAGGTATTAGAGAGAAACTCTCCCAACTGGAAGTCAAGCCCTACATTACCAACTGGGTCACCGACAGGACACATACTGTAAAAGTGGGTGACTTCACCTGTAGCAAAAGACCAGAAGACTAGACACAAGTGATATACAATAGGGTTCTGTGCTGGGCCCCTTACTGTTTGGAATTTATTTCTCAGAAGTCCAGGCAAACTTGGACGGCCTCTGGCTGACCAAGTTTGCTGATGATTGCAAACTGGGAACAATCACAGAGTCCCCCAATGATATTAATAGACTGCAGACAGGGTTAATGCAGAAAAATGACTGGTGCCAAAGCCACAGATTAAAGCTAAATGCAAAAAATGCAATATTATTCCCTTTGGGAAAGCTGACATCCCCACTAATTACATTATAGACAGCAACCCCCCCCCCCAAGTGTAGACCCAGTGGTACATGATCTGGGTACTCAGGTTGACAGCAACCTGAACTTTAACCACCACTTGTCCATAGTAGTAAGGAATTCCTTCTGTGTGGCATTGCACCTAGATCTAAGGATGTTATAGTTCCATTGTACTTGGCCCTCATCAGACCAATAATTGAGTACAGTGCCCCCTTTTGGATGTACCTCACTAGACATCTGCAACACTTGGAAACACCACAGAGGTTTCTCATAAAGAAATTACAGGGTATACAAAACAAGTCTTACATGGGAAGTTTGAAAGCTCTGTCACTATATTCTGCCTCCTACAGGTTGCTAAGGGGTTATCTGTGCCTGGCTTACAGGGCAGTCTCTGACCCGGCCCTGATGGAAATGCTACACATTCATCAATCAAACTGCATGAGGGTCATTCTCTCTGGGGATCTTAACCAAGCCTCTAACATGAACAGGTCATGCTGGATGCAGAGATACATCTCCAAGAGACTGCCACTTCTCTGGAACAAGCTTCCAGTGCATTTGAAACAGAGCTCCTCCCTGACCCCCTTCAAGTGCAGCCTAGCTCAATGGATGGGTGACCACAAATTCATTCCTGGGGTGGCGCCCATGTCCCTCCTGGACAGAGGAAGTTGTTGATAACTACCATAGACCCTTACGTCTGTGAAGTTCACTCACCTAAACACCAACAATTGGGCAACTTGAGATAAATATGGCTAGGCTTGTAAGGGCTCTAGGGCCATTATCCTACTAACCTTCTATAAACCTATGAACCTATGATACAGATATTTTAAGGCAGTGTTATTTATGTATTTTAGGGACTATAACATAGTTGTTGAACAAAGCATACTGTAAAGGCATATATTACAACTGGTAGCTCTCTGTTTCCGTTGTATGTATCTATTGTGTTGTTGCTGTTGTTTAGCATAGCATGTTCTCTTTAGCAGAGGATGGAGTTCCTTTTGGGAATATAAATCATTTCTGACAGCTGATGCTAACATTCTCCTGCATGCCATCAATCTTTAGTACTATATTTTCTGCCATAAGGTCAATGACAACATTTCATTATAGGATTACCAATATGTCATTATGGAAGTTTGAAACTCTTGTTTTGTTACTTGCTAGACAAAACAGTTACAGCTTCCATCTTTATAAAATAAAAGATATCTTCCACATGCAAACCAATGCTTGCAAATATTTTTTTCCATTTGCACTGCTTACTGTGTTCCAGACGACAGTATTAGTCTTAGTTAATTTCCAAATGCCCTTTATTTACGTAATACTGTTTTTTTTTTGCTTTGGTGGGTTACCAAAGCTAACCATTGCCTACCCAGCCTGCAATAAACCACATTACTGAAGCCCTGTAGACTGACACAGGAAATTTGCTTAATTAATTCTGTGGAACTTATTTTATTTTATTTTAATTTATGGGAGGGCTGCAAACCCTGTGCCATGTAATCACTAAAAATACTGCCTCCAAAGTCAAACCGAGTTGGAGAAAATGAAGAAATGCTTTCTTTTTTTCCCTTTTCTCTTATTTGATGTTTCATCTGAAGTAGTATAGTTAGAGATTAGAAGTGTGGGCGAAAAAGGGTTGGGGTAAAGCTCCACTGCATAAAACACTTTCCAATCAGCTCCTTAAAGATTTGAAACACACTGGGGTGACAGGACTGTGTCAGTGGCAAGGTGTGCCTTTCAGATAACAGGCCTTCAGTAAGCTAAATAAGACACATATTTTAACTGGAATAGTCTATTATAATCAAGGACACTGATTTACAGTTCTCAAAAAATGAAATTCCATTTTCATGAGATGGCCAGGATTTACACCCATGATTTTTAAATGTAATATCTTGTCCTTACTGTGATTTCATTATAGTTTTCTACTGCTTCTATACATACATGCAAAACGAAAACAAGTTCTAAATACAGAATAGTCAACAAACCAAGCAGACAGTATTATTAGTAGCAAATATTAAAAGAAATACAGTGCCAAATTCCATGAAAATTCCAGGATTTCCCAATACTCAGTACAAATTTGGGATTTAGTGGTATTTTCCTGGAAAATGGAAAGTCAGTGTTCCTAATTATAATATTGTATTTCTTGATCTAACATTGTTGCATTTCTCCTATAATTTTAATTAAAGAGTATGGGACTATTATTATGACACAGTATTACCAGGTTGTGACACCTTTTTAAAACATATCAAGTCATTACACAAAAAGGAATCAACCATAGTCTACTCATCTTCAAGCAAATCATCTCACCCTGCCCAGGCATCGGATGTAGACTTGATAAGATGGTAGCCTCTTCCTTAATTAATGAACAAAAAGGGAGGAGAACCACTGTATTACTGCACCGTGCATTGTGGGATCAAGTTCAGTATGGGTCTAATTGTGACAGACTCCCTCAGCATCATCAGTGAGGGCTTTAAATATTTGTGCTTAGTCTGGGGAGCACAGTAATGTAATGAATAGCATTGTCACCTCACTGTAAGAGGTTTTTCAGTTTGATTCTAAGCTGGGGTGCCTTCTTTGAGGAGTCTGCACGGCTGACACTCCTAAGTTCTTGTTTTTGCTTCACAGAATTTTCAAAACATAGTGTCAATTGCAGTATTGTTGCTGCATACAGCAGGGCTGAATTAAGGTACACAGATCAGATGTGTCCTTATGATATGCTTTCCATGCCATGTGCCACAATCTACAAATCCAATATTACTCCAAGAGTGGCAGAATACTGACTGTTCTGTCATTGTTTGATCTGTAAATGTTACAGGCTGACTCAGATTGTGTGGTAGTTACATCATGTACATGTTGATTTAGACATAATTCCTGTCTACTTTTACTCACGTGTAACTTTCCTATAAGCATGGCAGTTGCCTTTTATGTATCTCTGAGATTTAAACCAGTCACGTATATATATATATATATATATATATATATATATATATATATATATATATAAAATGTGTGACTTCAGTAATGCCCTGCCCACAAAGTAAAGCACCGTAGTTTCAAAACAAGAAATTGAAAAAGATAGCTTTTATCCATTTACTCTCAAGATGGAGGATTTTCTTTGCTGTTTCATCTTTCAAACAAATATATAAGTAAATAGCAAAAATAAGTGGTAACTGCTGCATATTTTAATTATCTGCTATTCTCCATATCCTTTGTGTCTTCCTTTCATGGAGTATGGTTGATTTCCACATGTTAAATATCAGTTTGCCAGTGTCTGGGAATTGTCCTGTGTATAAAGATTTCTAGTGATAGACTCTTGTATATATCAGAAACACATGAATCATCTGTACTCTGAAGTGGTACACTCTTAAGTACTTTTTTAAGCCTAGATTTATTCAAATTTAAGGATGCAGGAAAATCTTTCTCATCTTAGTAGGGTGTATGGTTTCTGTAACAGACCTTGCTTCTCTCCTTACAACTGCAGTTTTTGGGTCTTCAGGTATGCATAAAATCTCACTAGTAGTTCATGCAGAAGCAAAAAAGTCTTTTCTTATATTAGGAATACCTCCCATTGTATATGCAGCATTTCCCTGATCCTCCCTGAAGCCTTTTTACTCTGATTTCTAGTTATCTACTCTGAGATAGCATCCTCAAGTCGATTTCCATTTTTGATGTTATTAGTACTTCATCTTCAGTCATCCTGTACTCTTCTCTCAGATTTTGTTTCCAAGAAGTAACCCATAGTTCTTAGTCTAAAACGTAAGATTCATCATCTGTTTGCAGATCTTGGTATAACATGTAGCCATACATTTACTTTAAGTGTATTTGCAGTGGGACTCTGATGACTAGTTTTTCCAGTCAGCCACAAGATAACATTTACTTCAGAAGGGAATTGAACTGCATCAGAACAGGTTAAAAATCTGTGACCAGTAAAATTAGAAAATATGAGACTGTTGGCAAGTAAAAATAAAGTCAATAGTCTTTCTGTTGCATTCTAAATGTTATATTACACATATTATACTTGTTTATTGGTTACACCCAATTAATTCTTCCTATTTTATACCGTTTTTTACATTGCCATATGTGGTATTAATTGTACAACTTAAAGTTAGGCACTGAACATTTTGTTTGCATTCCATGAAGGATTACAGTTCCAAGGCTCTTTTCAGTACCTTTGTTTTTTTTCCATTACTTATCTGATTTATGTAGTAAGAGGTTATGTTATAGAAAAAGCAGTAATACTTTGAAATCTGCATCTTACAGTTCAATGAATGTACAATAGTATCCCATCAATTATTTAGGACATTTGAAAAGTCTATTCAGACATACTACCCATGTTACCTTGTCTTAGGTAGTTTGTTTTTCACAAATTCCAACAGTTATCCCCAAATTACCACTTATAACATCATTTTATTGCATATTATACAATGACTGGCCATTAGCATTCAAAAATGAGCACACTGATTGGCCAGCCAAACCAGCGTGCCCTTTGTAAAATCAGAATATACCAACAGGAAAAGGTCCGGTTGCCCAGACTTTTTCCCATTAGTATATCTCATATTTAAGTTTTTTTTTTAATACAAAACAAAATGGAAGACATTTTACATTCAAAAGATGGGACAGACAGAAATAAAAGGATATTATACAATTCCTCCCCTAAAACGTGCACGCTGATTGGCCAGCCCAACCAGCGTGCCCGTTGTAAATCCCTCAATATACTAACGGAAAAAGGTCCGGTCACCTGGACTTTTTCCGTTAGTATAAAACACTGTCTCGCTATGTTAAAAGAGTTTAACATAGCGACACAGGTTTAAAAAAAGCAACTGAGATCTCCGTTGCTTTTTTTAAAGCTGTCTCGCTATGTTAAACTCCTTTAACATAGCGACATTAGTAAAGCAACGGAGATCTTGCGATCTCCCTTGCTTTTTTTTTTAAAGCTGTCTCGCTATATTAAATGGGTTTAACATAGCGAGACAGCTTTATAATAAGCAACTGAGATCTCCGTTGCTTATTTTAACTGTTTCGCTATGTTAAAGCCATTTAACATAGCGAAACAGTGCTTTTGCCCACAGCTCTGATGTACTGCGTAGGCATGCGCAGTACATCAGAACTGCCGCAGAATACCAGCCAGCTGCGGAAGGGCAGTAAAGAGGCATTATACAATGCCATTATTTAAGAAAAGTAATTATTTCTTTTCTTAAATAATGTCATTGTATAATAGCAATAACCCACTTCTGGGTGTGGGTAATACTGGATTTACCCACGGTTGGCTTTGTTTGGTCCCCCGGGCTTCACCCTCGGGACCAAACCACGCCAACCGTGGGTAAATCCAGCATTACCCACACCCAGGCGTGGGTTATTGCTATAATCAGGTACGTTCTACAAAACTTACAAAAACTTACCTGATTATCCTTTTATTTTGTTTGTCCTGACTCTTCCTAACATAAAAAGTCTCCCGGGTTCTTCTTTTTTTTTTATTGATTATAACAAAGAAGAAGAAGAAGAAGCAACAGAGATCTTCCTTTCTCCATTGCTACTTCTTCACAGCCCTGATGTACTGCGTAAGCGTTGGAGCACAAGTCCCATACGCATGAGCAGTACATCAAAAAGAAGCCCCAGGATACCACATAAATGCAGAAGGCAGCATGGAGGCATTATACAAAGACATTATTTAAGAAAAGTAAGTACTTTTTTCCTTAAATAATGTAATTGTATAATAGCAATAACCGACTCTGTGGTTGTGGTATATTGAAATTTCCCCAAGGTTGGCTTTATTTAATCACTCGGGCTTCGCCCTTGTGATTTAACCATGCCAATCGTGGGTAAATCTTCAATTTACCACACCACATCATTTGTTATTGCTTAATTATACAATGATTTCTCATTACTATTCAAACCACACCACCCATGGGTAAATCCAGCACTTCCCACACCCATTTGTGGGTTATTGCTTACTTACATATTTCCTTAATGCGTTGTGTTGCATGACATCCTGAGATGCCTGCCTTTATATTACTTCATGTGGTCTCCCACAAGAACTAAATCCATAGGTCTTAATTATTTATTTATTTATTTATTTTTTTTGCATTTTAGTGACTGCATGAGATAGATGTGTATGTTTATTTTCAATGTATTAACACTAAAACGTCTGTGCTCACATGCATAAATAAATGATGTAGCTAATACTCTGCAGATAAGTATTGCAAATTTAAACTTCTTTTTTTAAAGTTGTTTATTAGTAAACTGCTTCATTAAGATTTATATTGCTGCTGTTACACAATGAAAAAAAAACATAGCTAATATTCTGTTGATGTTCTTAAAATAATAATGAATGAAAGCTCTCATTTTCATATGCCAGTTGTCCTTATTAGTCATCCTCAAGTGGTTTTGTTCTTAGTGAGTTGTTTGGGTTCTACTCTTTGATTTTGGGATTGTTTTGTTCAGTAATTTTTTACAGTTTGTTTAGCTAAAGTTGCTGGCTTTGTGTTTTAAGCAACTGCCTGGCTATTTGTTTATCAGATTGCACTTCCCTCTAGCTAAACTAAGTGCTCGGTCAGTGATTTTATACCTTTTTAACACTTTTTTATATTAAATGTCAATTTCAGTCTACCTGACTAAAATTTGCTCAAATCATGTGTTTTACTGTCACCTGACCATTTGTATTTCATAGATCCTCCATTTTGTTATACTGAGTGTTCTGCTTTGGTTATTGGTTTGTTATTATCCACATTTTGTTTTACAAAGTGTTCTCCCCATTATTTTCCACTTTCTTTTCCACTTTTACATTTACTTTTACATTAGATTCAAGTTTCAGTTAGTTCTTTGGTCGGGGTGTAAACTTGTTGAGGGCAGTAGTGGTTATTCTGTGGTGGTGATAATTTGCTCTGATTGGTGGACATTATTGGCTGGAGTTCTAGCAACATTTTTTTGGTTGCTTCATTTTATCTCCTCATTTAAACAGTGGTGGGTAGCATTTGGAGAAGCACTATACAATGCTGTATTTGACAGATGAAGGTATTTTCAATTTCAGTTTCTCTCCTAAGAGACTTAGTTAAATCCACCTTCTAGTTAAATTTGTACAAATCATAGAATAAAGAAATGGTACTTTGTTGCACTCCTAAGCTGATTTTATGGCCAGTCTAGACCAAGTCATTAATTGTAAACCTTGTTTTGGTGCTTGAACCTATATCTTATCGACATTTGTTATTTTTGCCTCAACTCAATACCTAACTAGCAGTGGTAACATTATCACCTTCTCTTATTCACCCTTAACATCCACTAAGCTGACCTTATAGCCAAGATAAACTAGAATACTAATGGCATACTGACAACTTATTGCTGAACAAAACTGACCTTATAGCCAAGCTTCACTAGAATATTGACTGCAAATGGTTAACTTAGTGTTCAACACCTAAATTAGTTTCAATCTACTGCTAAAATAAGCCAAACATAGGAGCTGAAGCTGATCCAAGCAAACAATATCCAAAACCACAAGTCTGCTCATGTGGATGACTGTAAAACATTTTAATCTCAGAAAATATAAAACATTAAAAACAATAAAACAAAATAGATGAGTGCTTTCGCATCACCACAGGATGATTCATCGGATCTAAAGAGTAACACACACTGCAGCTATTTAAATAGCTCCAATTTAGTGCCTCAGATCATGTGACCTCAGGGCTGGCTTTAAAGGGACATATCCATTCAGTCCTTTGCCAGTAGTTGCCTGTAACAAAATAATCCTCTTGGTTTCCAAATTCTCAGTACTGTTTTCACATCCCCTCCACTAATACTTGGTGTAAAAACCTCAAGTACAAAAAAGTTAAAAGTATGCATAGACCCTTCTCTTTTTACATGTTTTCCAAGTGCATTCCTATCATCACATTTATTCATACTATAAATACGCTCCCTAATCCTATCACTGAGGTATCGATTTGTCTTCCCAACATAATAACATTTACACACAATGCAGTGAGCATAATAAACAATATTCTGTGTATTACAATCAGCATAAAATTCACAATTATATCTATGACCCATAACAGGATGCAAAAAATAATCACATTCATTGATGTAGCCACAAATATTACAGCCACCACACCTGAAAATTCCTTTAAGAGTCAGTCCAGACTCAGTGTCTCTTAAAAGGGGTTTATCGCAGACCCTTCCCTTGATTGTTTTATAATTCTTATATGTGAATTTTGGTTCATACCCTATCGTCGCTTTGAGTTTAGGGTCCATCATAAGTATGTTCCAGTGTTTTTTAATAATGCCACAAATATTGTGAACATTATTAGAGTAAGTCAAGGACTCCTGGAAACTTTACAGGAGTTTGTCCAGTACCTACATGGCACATGGTACCATTGACTTTCTGAGATTTACTTAAAAATGCTCTGATGTAGGCATAGCCTTTCTGGATGTGTACATAAAAAGGGTAGGTGATGGGATAAATACCACTATCTATAAGAAGACATGTAAGGAGAACAATCTGTTGCATGTACAGATTATGCACCCTAAGCACCTAAAAAGGAATGTAATGTAGGATCAATTTTTTAGACATGTGAGGTTCACAACAAAGATAGTGATATGTATTCTTCCTTTGATACATTAGCAAATGAATTCTGTCACAGGGGTCATAGTGAACATATTGTCCATCAAATACAGAATGAGGTACTGGCACATCGTCGGATAAGAGCACAACCTTATTTTTGTAATGCCTCCAGAAATACACAAACATCAAGGAATATTGGGAATGATACAGTGCTATCCTTGAAGTACTCTAATAATGTGCACAATATTTGTGGCATTATTAAAAAACACTGGAACATACTTATGACGGACCCTAAACTCAAAGAGATGATAGGGTGTGAACCAAGATTCACATATAAGAATTATAAAACAACCAAGAGAATGGTCCGCTATAAACCCCTTTTAAGAGACATTGAGTCTGGACTGACTCTTAAAGGGACTTTCAAGTGTGGTGGCTGTAATATTTGTGGCTACATCAATGAATGTGATTATTTCTTGCATCCTGTTATGGGTCATAGATATGTGATTGTGAATGTTATGCTGATTGTTACACACAGAATGTTGTTTATTATGTTCACTGCATTGTGTGTAAATGTTATGTTTGGAAGACAAATTGATACTTCAGAGATAGAACTAGAAAGCATATTTATAGAATGAATACATGTGATGATCGGAATGCACTTGGAAAACATGTAAAAAGAGAAGGTTCTATGCATACTTTTAACTTTTTTGTACTTGAGGTTTTTACACCAAGTATTAGGGAGATGATATAAGAACCAGTACTGAGAATTTGGAAACCAAGTGAATTATTTTTACAGGCAACTACTGGCAAAGGACTGAATGAATATGTCCCTTTAAAACCAGCCCTGAGGTCATGTGATCTGAGGTGCTAAATTGGAGCTATTTAAATACCTGCACTGTGTATTACTCTTTAGATCTGATGAAGCATCCTGTGGTGATGCGAACGTGCTCATCTCTTTTGTTTTATTATTTTTAATGTTTAATATTTTCTGAGATTAAAGTGTTTTACAGCAATCTGCATGAGCAGACTTGTGTTTCTGGATTAGTTTCAATCTACTCTTTTCCTTTAACTAATACCTTAATCCAAGAGCATAAACATTATCATGTTCTCTTACTCTTCCTTGACACACCTTGCTTCCTTGGTCAGAAAAGAAAGGTCTGCCAGGTAATCCACCTACTGTTGGCAGCCTCACGTCACTTGATATACTTAGGTAATATAAGAATTACCTGCCACTCACAGATACTTAATGATCTATTACTTAACTCTTCACTGTCTATTTATGAGAGATGCAAGTTCTTGCCAAATTCAAGGTCACAGTCTCACAAACAAAAACATATCTCGCGAGACCTACCTACCTAAATCATACTCCACACATACTCACTCTAAACAATCATACACTGAGGCACTTAAAAATCCTTGCCCAAGCTGCAACAAACTAATAGGTGCAAGATCCAGCATAAACTAAACACTGCAACACCAATTAGTGGCACAGCTGAAGTCACTAGGAACGATCTCATCCCAGACACATTAAATCAAAGCAATCCTCAAGCATAAATAGAAATGTACTAGTGATTGATGACTCCATGGTTAGGAATGCAGATTTTAAACTCATAAGACTGTCCAAAAGCAGGGATCAGTGAGCTGTCTCTCAGGAGGCGAAACTGCCAATGTTACAAGGGCTCTGAGAATTCTTAAATTAGACAAATATGAGTACAACATGGTGGTAGCCAATGTTAGGGTAAACCACCTGGCACATAAAGCCTGGAGGGATATTGAGAGAAACGTGGTAGAGCTTGTCATGGATATCAAAAATACAGGGAAGATGCTAGTATTGACTGGAATCCTACCTTTAATAAAAATAATGCCAAGGTATAAAGAAAAGATGACTGGCTTTAATAACTGAATAAACAGCTGATGTCATTCCATAGGATCTAGTATGTGTCAGCTTGGGATAAGATGTTTGACAACCATACTTCCTTTACCAAAGACGACTTTCACCTCTCATTCTAAGGCTTTCACATACTGGTAAAAGCTCTTTTTGTCCCATTTTTAGGTAAGGTCTAGCTAATGGACCTCCCAACCTACCTTCCAAAGCAAATCAACTACTGGACCTTATCAACGTAACACTGTTTATTGCTACAAATCTTAGCAACAAATAGCCAGACCTTGAGGCCTCCCTGCATGTAGAGCATATCCATGTATGTGTTGTTACAGAAACCTAGTTTAAGTGCTTAGAGAACACTTCCACAACACTTGGGTGTTATGCTTACCATGAATTTAGATCTAATGGAAACTGTGACAGATCCATATTTGCTAGAGACCACACTACATCAAGGCAGATCCTCAAGATCCACAAGCAGAGCTTATAGAACTTCAAATCACAATAGATAAGATCAACTATCAGATCATAATGTGCTACATGGGGTCCCTATTGGATCACTGAAGTTTCAAAACTTCGAACATCATACGGCCAAAACCATATGATCAAACTTTTGAAACTTTGAACATTTTGAATGGAGATCGCTGTACAGCAATGTACTCAATGTAGTGCAATCTCAGAGTTGGTATATTTAATTGGCAGGGGGTGTGGGGGGTGCATGGTGGCTTGCCCCCTACAAAAATGTAAAAAAATGTTTTTATTTTTTTTATTTTAGCTTCAAAGTTTCAAAACTTTGTTCATATAATCTTGGCCTTATGAAGTTTGAAGTTTTGAAACTTTGATGATCCAATAGGGACCTGCTACAGAACTCCCTCTATGTCTGTAAAAAAGCACAAAACATTCATACATATTCTTGATAAATTCACCATAATAAGGAACGCTATTATTCTAGATGATTTTAACTACCCAGTGATTGACCAGGGAGACCTATATCATCAATGTAGGATATGCAAAAAAATTCTTAGATTTTGCAAATAAGAGTTCTCTGGACCAGATTGTTAATGAAATCATTAGGGCAGCAAAATATATTTAACCTGGTCATAATAATCTTACCACCTGTATACACCACTCCAAGGTATCCCCCTTACTGGTCATGCCTAACCATAAACAGTCTACAGACTACCAGAAGCAAATATCACTAAATTCAAGGACTTTAAATGACTAATCTGAAATTATATGAGGACATCATTACTTAACAGGCATATCATCCTGACAGCACATTGTTGCTGTGGTACAGAACCTGAACTGGTTTCTTTTCCAGCACTAAATTGTTTGTTTGGTTTTTTTTGTGGGGGGCTAGTCTAGCTGTCCCTAGATAACTTGGGCCTCTCGTACCTAAAAGAGTTTATAGTGCCATCCTGCCCCCATTGACCGCCTGGCTTCCTCAGTCTGCAAGTGAATCCCTACATGCATTTCGAATCATCAGGGTTTCATTCTTTTGCTTATCATGTACTTTACCTGTGGAATGTATTGCCACAGTGGCTTCAGGACTGTTCTATTCCGTTCTGCTTTATGTAATCTCCTGCATGTTACCTTTTCAAATGACATTCAGCAATAGGTTTTGTACCAATCTCAGGTTGTAATTTAATTTTCTCAGTTTAAGAATTTTGTTCAGTGAGTTTATATCCTGAAGCTTGTTTTCAAATTTTTATATTTTGTTTCTTCTTAATGTTTTTGTTTCAAATGATTTGTTCTTTTATACTTTTTGTATTTAATTATTGAATGGGTTATTAGTACATTATGTTAAAAGCATTTAAATAAAGCAGAAATTGAAGCCAAAGCCTAAACCCTTTGAGCTAAACCGAAAACAGTGATAGGGATTAAAATTGTTTGTACAATTCTATAAATTAATTTGTTTGAGAAACTACATTAGCTAGACACATACTTTTGACAATACTTGTTACTATATGTGATACTACCCTGCAATTCTATTCATAATGCTTTCTTTTGGAGAAATTTATAGGAACATGAAAATTGTAATAATATGAGCAATTGCAAGTAGAAAACACATTGTCTGTTGCATTACTCCACAGCTGTTAAAATATAGGTATCAGTATTAGTCATCACATACAGTTCAGGCTGCTACCTAGTAAAATATTTTTTTAACACATTCCATCCCTCTATCTATAAGTCCTTTTTTCTCATTTTTGCACATGGGATCAGGTTGTCACATCAACAGTGGCCATCATCTAGAGTCAATGTTCACACTTTGTTTTCTGAATATTAATTCAAATATAAAATTACTTCACTTATCACCATTCTTTACCAAAAGAAAGTTCTCTCTACTGTGCTATGCATGAGATAGGTGAATTTTCAATCAGTCAAACCTAATCCAAAACGAAAAGGCAAACTGCACCAGGTAGGAGAGGAAATAAACTGTAATATTAAAAACAATAAATACAAATAGGTTTAGCACTGAACAACTCTGATATTTTAGTAGACAAAAGTGCTTAACCTATTTGTATTTATTATTTTTAATCATTTGATTCCTCTCCTACCTGGTGCAGTTTGCATTTTCGTTTTGGATTTGGTCATTTAGCAGGCAGTCAAACTTGTTGTACCATGTGTTGTCCCATACTTATATCCCAAGCTCCAAATCTTACAATATTATAGGAAGTACTAAAGTACTGATTATTTTCATCAGCATTACTGCTTTTATAGTTTTATGAGAATAATACTGGTAAAGCCTGTTAACAGACTGAGTATTGGAAAAACTCATGTTTTTCATGAAAACTGGCATTTTAGGCCAGAGTACTCCTTCACTATTACTTGTATTTCTTCTTTAGCTACTCATAACACTGTCAGTTTGTTTTATTCAGCATCCTTTGCCTATGTTTTAATTTTGCATTTGCATAGATGCAAATAAAAATTATAATGAAATCATGGTGATGACCAGAAAGCATACATAAAATCACTGGTATAAGTCATGGACTTAATTTAATGGAAGCAAAATTTCATTTTTTGAGAAGCGTATGACAGGTTCCCTGATTTTCATATCTCTTTGCATAAAGACTTCTCATTTCCTTCACATGGCTTTTAAACAGTCATATGAACTGTTGTTTTGTTTCTCCAGACTTCATCTGTGAAATGATGATTACCAGTTATGTTCTAAGTACTGTGAAATGCAAATGTGACAGGACATATGTAAATGATTATGAGCTATGTTGCAGACATTATCATTTGCGAATGTTCCAAAACATATTAAAATGCTGTTATCAAAACTCCTTACATAAGCTAATGCTAGTCTATCCAGTCATGTTGCTGTTATACATAATATTATTCATCCAACTCACCTCTTTGACATGCTTGGTGTCAATTATTTTACAATACAGTACTCTGAAAATTTCACAGGGAATATTAAAACACTATGCATACTCATGACTCTTTAAATAAATGGTAATATATCCCTTCACATTGTAGAGGAACATTCATTCATCACAAGTCTGCAACACAGTGACCTTCAATTATGTTCCTTGTGCAGTACCTATCAAATATGACCTGAAATATTAAATAGTGCAGATTTTTGTAACTGCATCCAAACTAACATTTTGTTTTTCCAAATTGCCTCTGTGATATGTCAGCTTTCGGGTATGCTCTATTATTTGCAACTCTAACATAGTGAAGTAAATATTATAGATGGTCATAGCTTCTTATGTAAAGAAAACATTATGTCACACTACATGACACAGAGGGGGAAAACCCTGACTGTAATCCAGACAACCTGGATTTGACTAGCAACCTAAGTGCTACATGACATTGGTGAGAGATGGGAGTGGGTAGCTGGTGCTTGCTTGTCCTGGAGGGAGTTATGGCGGTTTGGTCTTTCACACAGTTTGCACTTACTAGAAGGTATGGTGAAGGGCATGTGGCATTATGGACTAAAGACATGAGCATGGCTTCTACTAAGTCCATCTAATAGGCAGCTTCTAAAATATGTGCACACTTTGGAGCAAATGTACAACAGAAGGGAGCAAGAGTACTGCCCTTAGGCTCATGAGTGCAGACATCAGCAGCCAGGGGAGGGGTTAAGATCATAAAGGAAAAATTCCCTGATGGCTGCTCATATGATGGCTTCCCTGTACTTGTGATCCATTTGGTGGGATGAACAGATGCATTCACGGAAGCAAAGGATGATGACTGACAGATGTGGTTAGACATAAAATCTTTAAAGCTCCCTTTACATTCATGTTGAACAATCAAATGGAATGTTGTGTTCTTCTAGCTTACCTCTGTGACATGTTGACTGTGACAATGTGAGGTATTGCCAGCTATGCCAGGAGAATTAGAGAAGTGGATGTGTAACATATGCCAGCATAGCTAACTAGAGTTCTGTAAAGAATTATATGTCATTTGTATATATCATTTGTATATCAAACTGATTTGTTCAGGTGCTTGTGTTGAACATGTATTTGTAAAGCTGCTTGTGTTAAAAATGTACCAACAGTGAGTCATGTTGGACAGAAAAGAAACGCACCTGCATGTCAGACTGCATTGTAACTGTTGAAATGAATATATTGCAACAGAGGATAATGGAAGAGAAGAGGTTAATCTCAGTCCAGCTAACTCTGAAAAATAGTCTGAAATTAAATTACCTGGTTTAGGCCATGAAGATTATATCTTACAGTTCTGATTGCAGCCAGAGACAAAATGTCTGTGAAAACCAGGACTAGGAATCCTACTCTATTGTCCTAAGGGGTGAACTAATTTCTACCGTGGAAGGATGGAAGTTTTGAAATGACTGTATAGCTTCCAAATGCTATAACTCATCTTAGTAAAGCTTTGTGCGTGTGTATGGTAACACATATGTGCTACATTCTGGTTCACTTTCAAGCAAAGGGGATAGTGTGGGAACCAGAGTCAGATGACCAAATGTATGTGATCTCATTCAGTAATCCAGCACTGAAATGATGTGTTAATACTAAATGAGACAGAAGTCTCAGGGCAGTCTGTTTGTGAAACCTGACAAAGATGGATCACATACTCATTGCATCTTGCCTTGCTTTACTAAGTAGGAAACAGTAATTCTTTAGATCAGTCACAAAAATATAGTGAGATTAGTTAAGTATTGTTTTTCTGTATCTGTGTGAATCTTTCCATCTGTGTTATTTTTAATATTTCCTGTGATTGAAACTCTGGTGCTTGTTGTAAATATATATATATATAGTATGTTCATGTTCTTTTATTATTTAGTGTTAAATATATTTAAACATTTCATTGTGGCTGGTCTTTAAGAGTATATTTTAACTTGTGAGAGTACTTATATTTATTAGGTCATACTGTGGCCGCTCCTGAAAGCCTTGCTACATTGGTCAAACACTACCATTTCTATTATTATTAATTTTACTCAGTATAATTGGGTACCCTTGTAAGATCCTTAATGTAGCTGGCTTTGGAGTGTTATGGTGGCACTATCTACCTTATAGTCTGGGCAGCCGGTAAATCTGTGCCAGCCTTTCCCAAGTGTGTGTGTGTGTGTGTGTGTGTGTGTGTGTGTGTGTGTGTGTGTGTGAGTGTGTGTGTGTGTGTGAAAATCAAATCTCAAAGAGTTTGTGTGTGTCAGCTACTTGGAGCAGGGACACAGACCGCTGGTTTCACAGAAAGGGTGGCGGAGAACTTAGCTTGGAACACTCGGCTGAGGAGTCAACTCTACAGCTGTGTCAGTGGGGAGTCTTATTTGGGGCCTGGACAGAGATAGAGGGAAACCCAGCCCCAGGACTGAGTGTGCTCCCTGTGTGCTCTTATGGGAAATTGTGCTTGGTGCAGACAGCTGCATCTGAAAATACAGGGTGTATCTATATTTCTTCAAAGTGAACATCCCTAATTATTGTCAGTGGTGAGGATTTAGGCTCATTGATTACTGGCCCAGAGGAGGGACGTCACACTTCAGTATGCTTCAAGTAATGCATTGCATATATGTTATAGAAAATACTAATATACTATACATTTTGCAACTCCTAAACTAATGCTAATATCTCCCTTTACTTTTATGTGAAACAGACAACCTGACATTTGTTTCTCCAAGTGCATTGTTTCTTGCTGATGTGCAGTTGTATTCCAAGCAATGTATCTTGTAAATATCACTGGAATATTAAAGTAATCGGCATACATTTAACCCTTATATAAACATGAAAACACCTCCGTTCACATTTTAATGAAATACAGAGACTATAATTTGTTCATTCAGCCTACTTATTTGATATACTGGCCTTCTTTCATATTTCATGGACTGTTGCTGTCATACTTTATCTTAAATTTTTAAATATTATTCTCCCTCAAAATGTTTTTATTTTTCAAATACAGTTGAATAAATGCCAATGAATTTGTATATAACATCTTAATAAATATGTACACTATTTACATCAACCTGACACTATAACAGAGCTCAATATATACAACTACTTTATAGGTATAACAATTCAGTTATCAGAGTGTATCTGTTCAGTTATTGTAAAGTGTCAATCAATGATAAGACTTTTCCATGGATTGTTAATAAATGGCTTAAGATGAATCCTTAATTCTTTAATTTTAATTTCCAACAATGCTGTGGTCTTTAGTAGGCTGTAGAAGTCTTCCAAAGTTGGTATTGTGTTTGTATTCCATCTTCTTGTTATACACATCCTTGAGATTGCAAGTATTGTCCATACTAGATACATATTTGACTCATTCAAATGAGGACCTTCGTACACAATTAATAATACTAGAGCTTTAGATAAGTTAAATGATTAATTAAATAAAAGTTTTTAATACCATTCCAAAATGGCTTAATGTTATCACAGTCAAAAAAAATGTGATTCCAATCTGCACTGTGTATTTTCTCACACCTCTAACATATTCCTTTTGTGGAAGAATAAAGTTTAGTAATTCCATATGGAGTTACGAATGCTCTGTGCAAGCATTTCCAATTAAAAACTTTCCAGTATTGTGTAAAGGATGTATGTTTTATTGATAATAAAATATTTGATTTAAGTTCTTAGTTAGATGTAATGAGTGTCCTTTTGTTATATAATTCCAATATGAGGATTTGGGTGTTGTTTTATAATTTATCAATATCTTGTAAATTTTTGAAATACTATTTCCCATATCATAATCATTATATATGATTTCATATAAGTATTTCATAAGTTTAGGTATTTCTTTAAATGAAGAATTACTAATTATTCTGTATAAATGTTGTGAATATGTCAGAATGATTTACATAATTAACCAATCTTGTGGAATTATGTATGTTGTTTCTATTGTTTGCATATCCAGAACTTTTAGTTCTCTGATACATTGAAACCAACAAACAAATCCTTTCTGTTCCCAAGAATTATTTATTTCTCTGTTTATTTTATGTGGATAGCTCTTTGTAACTATGAATGGTGTTAAAAGATAAAACCAGATTTTTAAATCCATATTTGCATTAATAATTTTCCCATACCTTTCCTAAATGAGTCAATGTAATAATTAATCATATGAGTTTTAGTGGGCTTAGTTATGTTATATTGCATACTAATACACATTATGTGCGATGGCAAATTGTTTTTATCTGTTATTTGAAATTATATTTGTAAATCAAATTCATTTATTGATATTACAATTAGTAATGCTTTCCAATTTGCAGAATAATTTGGACTTATCCAATCTGAGATTGTTTTAGATATTGATGCTTTTATATATGTTTCTATATCAGGAAAGTTTAATTTTCCCTGTTTCCATAGTCTGATATGATGTATTAAATCTATTCTGTTTCTTTTGGGAAATCATAGAAATTTTATTAAGCATGAGTTTATTTCTTTGAGTATATTCCTTTCTGGTAAAAGTTGTATTGCCAAAGCTATATATATATATATATATATATATATATATATATATAGATATATTCTGAGGTAGTAAAACCATTTTTATTAACTGTAGTCTGTCTTCAAATGTTAATATTATTTTGTTCCACTTTTCTGCAGAGATTTTAATTGTATTGATGATATTATTGTAGTTTTTTGAGACTAATTCATTATTATAGTTGCCTAACTCAATTCCTAGATAATTTAAGGTAGATTCTTGTTTACCTATAATGTGATTCCCCTTCAGTTGCAATTCTTTTTTTTTTTTTTTTTTTTTTTTTTTAAATAAAAAATTTGATTTTTTTGATTTATTGAAATGGAGTCCTGAAGTCCTGTAAAATTTGTCAATTAAAATATGTAATTCTTCTAATGTCTCTTTTGTATTGGATAATGTTAATACTATGTCATCAGCAGAGAGCACTACTTTAGAATTGTATTGTTCATAAACATCTACTCCTTTGATTTTTGTATTGTTATGTATTGAATCTGCCAATATTTCAATAGCCAAAGCAAATAGAATCAGTGACATGGGGCATCCTTGTTTAGTACCCTTTGTTTTATGTATACATTCAGAGGTGAAAGGACCTAGCTTAACATACGCTAAATTATTTGTATGTATATATATATATATATATATATATATATATATATATATATATATATATATATATATATTCTTTAGTAGATGAACAAAGGAAGGAGGAAATTCAAATAACACTAACATTTTGAATAAATAGTCCCAGTTTAGGGAATCAAAGGGTTTCTCTATATCTAAGCCAATTATGTTTTATTTTCTTTATTAACATAATATGTAAGAGAAATTATTCTTTTAATATTGTCACGTGTGTGTCTATGATATATAAATCTAGTTTGATCATTATTTATTGTTTTGGATAATGGTATTGTCATTCTGTTAGTTAATATTGTCATAAATATCTTATAGTCATTATTTAATAACAATATGGGTCTATATGAAATACAGAGATTTGGGGATTTGTTTTCCTTTAAGACTGGTGTGATTAAGGAATATCTCCAAGAGGGTGGTATTAAAGCTTGTGACTGAATGTCTAATAGAGGTTTATGGAATAGGGATAGTATCTTTGAAGGAAAAAGTTTATATATTGCCATAATTATGACATCTTTACCTGGAGCTTTATTATTGTTACCCTCTTTTGTTGTATCTGTAATTTATTTGTAGGATATGAGTGCGTGCAGATCTAGTTTTAATTTTTCTGGTATTTTTTTTATATTAGAACATTTTTCATCTAGATTTAATTGATCAATATATATATTTTCTTTTTGGAATTTTTCCATATAGTGATTTCTATAGGCATTAAGAATGTCACCTATATACAAGACATTTTCCCTTTGTTTTCATGGAAGATACTTTTAATGTTATTAGCTTTTGATTGTATTTTGATTCTTGTGGATACATTATGTAGATATTTGGGAGAAGTGGCCAAGGTATTAATTTTTATTTTTTCTAAAGCTAAACTAGTTTTATGTGTTAGAATTTCATTGTATTTATTGTGTATTTATTGTGTAATACTTCTACTTTCTTTTTCATCTCCAAATGATTTTGATTTTTTTCAACTTTTACTGACAAAAGTTTGCATTGTAGATCTAATAATTCAGATTCCCATAGTCTGATTTTTTTTATACCAAGTTAGGGTTTTACCATATATGTAAGCTTTTAATGAGTCCCATATCATTATTTTATTTACCTCTGTGGTATAATTAATATCTAAGAAGAACTGTAATTCAGATAATAACCAGGGTTTGAACTCTTTAATTTTAGTTATATATGCTGGAATTATGGAGTTAAAGATTAATGGTTTGTACCCATTTTTGAAGTTTTAGTATCAATGAATTGCAGTCTGAAAAGGGGCAGGGAGTGATTGAGAAATTAATGATTTTTAGAGTGCAAGTCATGGGCAGCAACTATTTCATCTATTCTAGCTTGGGTACCAAATCTGTGATCTTGATGAGAAAACAACAAAGATTTATCTTCTTTAAATATGAAAGTATCTACAAGATGAAATTATTCTACCCACTTGTTTAAATCTTTTGATATAGCAGATGTACACAGCGGTCTTTAATTTGTAGTTTCATAAATATCAGATATACAGTTAAAATCTCCTCCTAATATTAAGTTGCCTTTATAATTATTGGAAATTAAATCCAAGAGCTTTTTAACAATTCCTGATCCAATGCCTGGGAACCAGTATAGATTGGCTAGGGTCCATATTCTTTCATTATATTTAAGTATTACTAATGCCATAAGGCCTTTTTTATCTTCAGACTTATAAATGATTTCTGGGTTAATCACATTTGTTTTCCATAAAATTGTTACCTCTTTTGTCTTTGTCTTATAAGTGAATTGCGCCAATATCATATATTACTTAGGATTCCATTTGTAATTGTCATTTGTTTTGAAATGAGTTTCTTGAAGGAAGGCAATTTGTGCTTTGTTCAGTTTTAAATATTTCAGTAGATTTGATCTCTTGCTAGGATTGTTTAAGCCATTGGTATTTAAAGATAATAAAGTTAAATCCATCTTAGTTTATTTAGACTATGTATTTTTTGCTTTATTGTGACTATTAAAAATTTTCCTCTGATAGCTATAAAGTATATAGGTTCATAGGTTCATAGGTTTATACTAGGCTATCTGCCCTAAGGCATTTATAAGCCTAGCCCAAAGTTTTGTGGCTTACGCCACCCCTTATATGAAAAAATACTATGCCCATTAGTTTGTTGTGCCTCTGTCCAGCAGTGACACAGAGATGATTCCCGGGGTAAACCTATGATCTCCCATCCACAGGTCAAGATTTCTCTTGAACAGAGCCAGCGAGGTGCTCTGCCTCACATGGACCGGGATTTTATTCCACAGCATAGGGAGTCTCTGAGTGATAAATCTATCCCTCTAGCACATCCTATTTATATCCGTGCTAAGGTTTAAGTCGCTTGCTCTAGTGGTTTTGGTGGATTTGGATTTTTTGAGGTGGAGCATGTCCATTAATTCCGGGTTGGACATGGCCTTGTATGTCAGGCACATGTCACCTCTGAGCAGACGGTATGCGACTGAATAGAGCTGGAGTTTCTTCAATCTGGCAGCCTATGACATATTTTGGAGTCCCTTTATCCTTTTGGTGAGGAACTTTTGGGGTCTCTGCAATTGCTGCAGATGTCGGGTGAGATACATCCCGAATGGGGCATTGTACTCGATCATTGGTCTGATAAGTGAAGAGTACAGGGGAACAATGACCTCACTAGATCTGGATGTGAATCCCTTCATGATCAGGTGGGCAATGTAGAAGGTCTTTCTAACCACTTTAGCAATGTGAGTGTCAAAAGAAAGGCCACTGTCAACCTGGGTCCCCAGGTCCCTGATAACCTCTTCTGTGCTTAGTGGATTACCACCTATATGGTAGCTTTGGGTTACCTTGTTTTTCCCGAAGGGTATGACTATACATTTTTTGGCGTTTAACTTCAGGCCATGGCTCTGGCACTAGCTATCTGTTTCCGTGAGTCCCTTCTGAAGGATATCCGTGTCTGATGCACTTTCTACTATGGTGCCCAGTTTGCAGTCGTCTGCAAACTTTGTCAGCCAAAGTCCTCCCATGTTGGCCTGTACTTCTGAGAAGTAGATGCCGAACAATAGGGGGCCAAGGACTGAGCCCTGTGGGACACCACTTGTGACCGGCTTGGAGTCTGACATAGCGCCAGCAACTCTAACCCTGTGGGTTCTGTCCTTAAGCCAGTTTGCAACCCATCTTGTGACATTTGGGTTTACATTTAAGCTGGTAAGTTTTTCTACAATACCAGAGTGGGGTATTGTGTCGAAAGCCTTTGCAAGGTCAAGGTAGGCTGTATGGACTGCCTTTGCCTCATCAATGGCCTTGGTGACTGTTTTGAAGAAGTCGACCAAGTTCAAAAGGCATGATCTGCCCTTGACGAAGCCAAACTGGGTCGGGTCCAATGTCTGCAAGTCCCCTATATCTTTGTTTATGAGCTCCATTATGATCCTCTCCATAGCTTTGCAGACTAGACTTGTTAAGCTTATGGGGGTAATTACCAGGGTCCGTGAGGCACCGCCTTTGTGGAGTGGGACCACAGTTGCCATACGCCACTCCTTGGGCACGTATCCTGTGGTAAGGCTGAGATTAAACAGCTGCCTTATGTGTGGGTTTAATTCCTCATTTAGCTCATGTAGCACACAGCCGGGGACACCATCCGTCCCATTGATGCTGTGTTTTAGCTTTAGAGAGAGCAGCTTTCACCTGCGCATTTGAGATGTCTGGGAGGCTACACCGCTGGGATAGTTATCTCTCCTTTAGGGGAGAGGGGTGAAGTTTGCACTGAACCTGTCTGCCAGTATGTTGGCAATGTCTGTGGGTTCAGTGATTTTTGTATCATTTTGGACTAATTCTGAGCATATCTGGGAGTTTCCACCCAGGTTCCTAACATAGCTGAAAAAGGCCTTATGATTGTCCTTTGAATCCATGGCAATTTTTCTCTCAAAATTGGCCTTAGTTGATTTTATGAGTGCTCGTATTTTTACTAATAATGATCAGGGTGACTTCCCTTTTATGGATTTTGTTCTATCATGTAATAGCTTTCTCCTCTTATTGTAAAGTTTGTTAATGGCTGGGGTCCACCAGACTGGACGTTTGCCCTTTGTGGAAAGAGTCTTGGTTTTATTTGGGATTGCCTGATCCATGCAGTCCTGGAGGTGTTCATAGAAGGCATTTGTAAGGGCTTCCGCAGCTTGGGTTGTGATTTCCACTGGCTCAGGGGCCTTGAAGGATACCACACCAGTCTTGAGTAGTGTGAAGTTTACTTTAGAGAAGTTCTTCACTGTGGTCTTTTTTGTTTGGGGTGGGGGTGGGATGTGGATTTCCAGTGAGATTAGTTTATGATCAGATCTCACCAATGAGGGATATACTTCCAGTGTGGAGCATTTTGTCCCCATGTTTGTGATAATGAGATCTAGTATATTTTCTCCTCTAGTGGGAACAGTGACTAGCTGTTCCATGGCATTTGAATTTATGAACTCCAGGAACCATTGGGGTAGAAAGTTAGGGCTTGAGTAATGTTCCCAGTCTATATTAGGGTAGTTGAAGTCACCCAATATGATGGTGTTTGGAGATACATTTATACCCTCCAGTGTCTTCAGGAAGGCTGTGTGGGGTCCCTGAGTTTGAGAGGGTGGCCTGTATCATGCTACAATTTGTAGAGCAGTTTTGCCTATGGTTAGTTGCACCTGGATGGTTTCCGAAGCTTCGTGCGTTGCCACCAACCTGGAGGTGTGGGTATCCTTTATGAATATGGATACACCCCCTCCTTTTGTGGTGTGGTCCAGGTTTTGGGGCCAGAACGCATGATATGAGGTAAAACCTAATAGTGCTGGGGTGCTCTCAGGAGCCTTGAACCAGGTTTCAGTTACAGCACAGACATTGATGTTCTCCATACTGAGAAGGGCCTCGAGTGCGTGCATTTTGAGATTTAGACTTCTGGCATTGAGCAGCATTGCCCTCAGTTTCTTCCCATTTTTGTTTTCTAGGGTGGTAGGTTTAGAATTTGAGCCTTGCCTAAAAAGGCACTATGGGGGTGGCAAGAGCCTTAGCCAATATCCGAATCCCAGGGTGACAGGTGCAAGCCATCCTCATGAAGCAGCGTGGCTTGTCAAGCATGTCATCCCAGGCAGACAGACACTGGATCCCCTTTGAATGACACCAGACATTAAGCCAATTGTTAAAGCTGATCATCTTGTCTCTATATTGTGGCATCATTCTTGGTGAAGGAAGGATACTGCTCAGGGTCAGGGTCATACCTGCCTGGGCTACATAATCAGAGAGCTCCTCTATGTCTCTTTTCATGTAGTCCAGGGAGGTAAATCTCAGGTCGTTCACACCAGCATGGACAATGACTGTGTCATATTTGTACTTGCCGTGGAGTGACCCGAGTGCTTGTGTTATGTGGCGGATTCTAGCGCCCGATAGGCAGCTTACTGTGACCCTCTCCTTGTTCAGCCTGGTGAGTGGGACGTCAGTGTGTCTGACTATGGAGTCACCTATGACAAGTATGTTTGGGGTTGTATTTGGCCTTAAGGGCTGTGACTGCTTTGCACACTGATTTTGTGGTTTATGTGTTGCTTGTGGGGTGTCTTGAGGTAGCAGTTGTTTGGGTGTCTGCTTTGGAGGCCTCTGCTGTTTAGGTAAATTTTTACTCAGAGCCTTCGAGTATGTCTTTGTGTGTTTATGTGTTTGATTCAGTGGTGTGGTAGCATTATGTGAGGCTGGTTTTGTGGTGTGTGTAGTTTCCTTCTCCTCCTGTCTGGTCTTGCCAGTCCTGAGTTGAGAGAGCTCAGCTTCCAGTTTGGCTAAATAGCTGCATCTCTCGCAAGTATTTGTGTTATGTGGGAGGAGGAGAGGATTGTCTGTGTACATGAGGCTATTGTAACATTGCCTCAATATTCCCAGATTCACCAACTGGGCAGGAGAGGACGCCAGCATCTGGCCCTTCGACATGCTAGAAAAATTAAGAAGTTAGGTATGAGACTGAATAAGAGAGGACTTAGTAAGGAAGTGGGTACTCCTGGGGGGGTTTTGCAAGTGAGGGACTTTGTATAATATAGAAGTGACAAGTGCTGAGCTTTTTTTTTTTTTTTTTGAGAAAAAAAAAAACTTTTAGGAATAAGTGCTGCGCTTTTTGTCAAGGGATATACTGTTTAGGTTACTAGTAGAGCAGTTCTAAGGGAAAAAATGAAGAACAGACTTTATGGAGCCAGAAAAAGTTTAACCTTGTTAAACCGGCGCGGCCCGATGCTGCTCTGGTGGCAACGCCGCACTAAATCGTGCTAAAGCACGCTAAAGCGTGCTTTATAGCAGGGGGCTGGAAAAGGCAGTAAATGACCCAAAATGGCCACTGAACAACAAGTTACTGTCTTAAACCACTCCTCTGAGGACAAACAGGCAGCTCAGTACTCCCCACTCCCACTGGTGAGTAAAGAAACTTCCCCCTGACCAAACAAAGAAAATGGAGAAGTACAGTAACCAAGACAAAGCCCAGGGATCAGCAAAATCTGATCACTGGAACAAACTAGCCAGGAAAGTTAGGAGAACAAGAATATTTTTTTGGGGGTTTTTTTCAAGTTTTTTTTCACAGACAGAACAGAAAACACAATAAATGCTTTGCTTTTCGATTAAATGCTATCAAAAGCTAGTACACTTGAGTGTATTAGCCTGTAGTTTAACTTTTAAGCAAACTTAAACTAAGAAGTGCAACCAACAATTAAAGCTTATAAAAACAGGAAAAACAGGTAATACCACTATAAAATAGACAGAAACAGTCGCCGAATAACACAAATGGTCAAAAAATGCAAGAAAAAATACTTAAAATCTGGAAAGTTGCTTTTTCCTTTCTCTGCTGCTCTAGGAACTCTGCTGGATACCACGAGGAGCTGTGCTGAGTTCTCTACCTTGAGCTTTTAAAGGAAATTATCAGTTTTATACTTTGAGTGTTTACCAATAAAGTAATGTTTTGGTCAGGCATACTAAAATGTTTTTGCGAAATAACAAATTTAAATTAATAAATGTTAGCAAAACTAAGATCCACACTAGCCATGGAATGAAAATCATTCCTAATCTGATGGATAAACCTAAGTCCATCAGATTATCACATATACCTTGACAATCCAGAACATCTGAGCTCCATAAATTAAATTATCATATGGAGAATATTTGTAATAGGATTAAGCAATATTTATATTATTTTGAACAGATGTAGTACTACTGTAGATTAGATAGAATTCTAATAAAATGTAAATGTCTACTTATTGTATAAGCAATTAATATTTACATGAAAGATAGATGACAAGCAATTCAATCATAGTAACGTACGATGTATTATATATAAAACCTCAGTAAAAGATTATAGCACACAGTTAATATATTCACCCTTATTGATGAAGTCTTTCAAAAATTCTTAATATAAATAGATGGTAATGAGAAGTTATGTACCTACCATAATGTTCCATGTTAGTTTTCTTCTCTCGCCTTCTTTCTTGATGGACTCGGCCACTTACTAAAGCTCGAGAGCTTATTTTACCAGCTCGAGGCAACCCTATATCCCATGATGCTAGGCAATAACTCCCCAGATCTCGTTTGGAAGCTTAAAAACCTAGCATAGGCCAATAAAACAAAATCCTCCAACTGGAAAGGAGGAGGAAGAGGAATAAAAAAAACCTCCAAAGATAATTATTTACACTATATATATATCCTAGGACACCTAGATAGTGAACAAAGGAATAAAAGGGACCCTTCAAAGAAGGGAAGATCTTCTCGGTCTGTCCAGGCTAGGGGGATGGTGGGTGGGATGCAACAAAGAAGGCGAGAGAAGACAACTAACATGGAACGTTATGGTAGGTACATAACTTCTCAATGTTAAGTTGTCAATCTCGCCTTCATTCTTGCTGGATGGGACCGCGTCCCTAGCACCTTCATCCTGGGTGGCTTATTGGAACAGACTCTTAAGAATGGTGGAACCAAATGTTGCTCTGTCCCTGGAGGCCATGTCCAATTTGTAGTGTGAAACAAAGGTATGAGGAGAGGCCCATGTGGCTGCCGCACAGATAGTGTCTATTGATAGTCTAGCTTGAAAAGCTGTAGATGTAGCTAGTGCTCTAGTTGAATGGGCTTTTGGCTTAGAAGATAATTCCCTGCCTCTGAGTTGATAAATAGATGTAATCACAGAAGACAGCCATCTAGATAGGGTTACCTTGGAAACAGGAAGGCCTTTCTTATTTTGTGCATACGATAAAAACAGTTGATCAGATTTCCTTATTTGTTTAGTTCTATCCAGATAGTACCAGAGCTGGCGGTGAGCATCTAGATAATGTAGCTTTTGCTCCGTTCTATTAGTATAGTTTGGGAAAAAAACTGGGAGATCAATTGATTGATTCAAATTTGTCTGCGAAGCCATCTTGGGTAAGAAGGATGGATTAGTCCTTAGAGAAACTCTGTCTTTGTGGAAGATTAAGTAGGGAGGACGAATACAGAGGGTGTGAAGCTCTGATACTCTCCTAGCAGAAGTAATGGCGACTAGGAAAAGTGTCTTCCATGAAAGAAATTTCAATGAACAGGAGACCGCAGGTTCAAAGGGGGGGGGATTAAGGATGTTAAGACTAAATTAAGATCCCACTGAGGTGGAGGATCTTTGATCGGAGGCCTAAGTAAAAATACACCTTTAAGGAAGGCTTTGCAAAGCTTACTGGGCATGATATTGTGGTCCGATAAGCCTGTATGAAAATTCGATATGGCTGCCAACTGAACCTTTACTGTAGAGGCAGAAGACCCTGAATGAAAAATTTCAGCTAGGAAGTCTAAGACTGAATGAATTGGGGCAGTAAAAGGATCTATATTCCTTGCCTTTGCCCAGAAGGAGAAACGTTTCCATTTACTAGTGTAAATCTTTCTGGTGGAAGATTTTAGGGAAGCTACTATGATATCCCGGACGGGATTAGAAATCATAGGAAGCCTGGCTAAGGACGGAAGTGGAGCAACCAAGCAGTGAGGTTGAGAGAATGTAGGGATTGGTGCAGCTGCCCCAACTGATGGGTCAACAGATCTGGAGCTGGGTCCAGATGCCAAGGCTGTACCAAAAGATAATGATGTAGGAACAGAAACCATATCTGTCGAGGCCAATAAGGGGCAATGAGAATCAACTTGGCTCTCAAGGCGATTGCTTTCTGAATTACTTGTGGAATTAGAGGAAAAGGTGGAAAGGCATACAGAAGTCCCCGAGGCCAATCTTGGACTAGAGCGTCTCTGAGAGGATGGCCTGGAAGGGGGAAGAGGGTGAAGAAGTTGGGGCATTTGCTGTTTTGGGATGTAGCAAAAAGATCGCAGCAAGGAAGACCCCACTTCTGAAAAATCTCTTCCGCTACCGATTGTTTGAGAGACCACTCGTGCGGCATGAGTATGGCTCTGCTCAACCTGTCCGCTATGAAGTTGGACTTCCGGGGGATATGCGTTGCTATCAGAAACTGCTGAGAGGAGATCGCCCATTGCCAAAGTCTGAGTGCCTCTCGACACAGGGGATAGGACTTGGTTCCGCCTTGCTTGTTGATGTACCACACTACGGACATATTGTCCATTTGAATTGCAATAGTTCCTAGGGGAAGAGAGTCGTGGAGGGCTTGCAACATTAAAAGCACTGCTCTCATCTCTAGGACATTTATGTGCAGGTGGCGCTCGAAAGGTTGCCAAGTGCTATGGACCATCCTGCCCTGAAAATCCCCCCCCCCCACCCGATCAGGGAGGCGTCCGATGTCACCATGGCGACCGGGGGGGGGAACAAAAGGTCTGCCCTGATGGACTTGAGGGGACAATATCCACCAGGACAGATGACTTTTGCAAGTTTGAGTTATCATGATCTTGTGGTGCATGGGGAGTTGCTGAAAAGACCATTGGGCAAACAGCATCCACTGTAGAAGACGCATGTGAAAACGTGCAAGGGGAAGAAGTGTTATGGAGGCCGCCATAAGACCCAATACTTTCAGGACATACCTGGCCTGAATTTTGTCATTCTGAAGAAGAACTTGGACATGGTTTTGAATATCTAAGACTCTTTGGTCTGTTAACTTTGCTGAAAGTTGTACGGTGTTTAAGTTGGTACCTAAAAAGGTAATAGACTGACAAGGCGACAAGGCAGACTTTTCGAAATTTATAGATATTCCTAGCCCTCTGCAAATGTGAATGGTCTAAGCTGTGGCTTGGAGAAGTTGATGCCTGGTGGTGGCAGTCAGGATCCAGTCGTCTAGATATGGAAACACCTGGAATCCTTGCCGTCTCAGGTGAGCCGTGACCGCTGCCATACATTTGGTGAACACTCTGGGGGCTGTAGTGAGACCAAAGGGCAGGGCTCTGAATTGGTAGTGACTGGCCCCCAGCCGAAAGCGGAGAAACCTTCTGGAGCGCCTGTGAATTTTGATGTGATAGTACGCATCCTGAAGGTCCATGGAGCACATCCAATTGTCCTTGCCCAGAAAAGGCAGAATGGACTGTAGCATGACCATCTGGAATCTTGTTCTCTTTACAAACTTGTTTAGTTTGCTGAGATCTAATATTGGTCTCCAGTCCCCTGTCTTTTCGGTACTAAAAAGAACCTTGAGTAGATTCCGGATCCTAGTTGGTCTGCTGGGACTGGCTGGATGGCTCTTTTTGCTAGCAGTTTTGATATTTCTGATACTGCTAGTTCCCTTAGACCGGGTGGAACGTCTGGAAGGGTTCCCTTTTGTTGAATTGGGGTTTGGATAAAGGGAATTTTGTAACCCACGGATATGATCGACTGTACCCATTTGTCTTGAGTAAGGGAAAGCTATTGGGTACAGCGACAATCTTCCCCCGACTGCCTCCGAAGGTGGACAATCGGGCAACATCTCAGGGATGCTGGAAGGGTTTGTCAGAGATAGGCTCCCTGCTACCCTGGTTTTGCGGACCCCCTCTGCCCCTAGGGTGGCGTCTGTTGTTGTTACCCCCTCTGCCTCTGGGGGTAAACTGACCTCTTGCGTTAGACATGACTCCTTGAGATTTGCGGAACCACATTTTCCCACCCTTCTGACCCTTAGGGTATGGTCTTGAAGGGGTGGAGAAACGGACTCCTACGGCAGAAAGAGTCTTGCCATCTTGCTTGCATCTGGTCAAGGTGTCTTTCACTTGAGGTCTGAACAAAGCCGAACCATCAAAAGGGGAATTTGTGAAGGATGCCTTGAAAGGGTCTGCAAAATTACACAGCCGCATCCAGGCATGATGCCTTAAGGCCACTCCTGTGCCTGCAGCCCTACTCGCTCCATCGGCTGCATATGAAATCAGACGCATGGAGGAGTTAACAATCGAGTTCAGGGTTCCAAGCTGTGAGTTTAATTTATCCTGGGACCCAGCAGCTGATGGATCCTGTAAGACTTCTCCCAACTCTTTGAGAATATCTCTCTGAAGGCGGGTGAAGTGACACAGGTAATTCAGTGACCGCATGGCAAAGGTCGCTGAAGAAAACATCCGCACTGCCTATCCATGGTCCTAGAATCCTTATTAGGAGGATGGACAGGTACTGAAGGATCAGCTAGTTCCTTCTTGGTGGCTGCAGCCACCACCATGGCATCCGCCGGTACACCTTTTGTCAGGAATTGCTTGTCGACTGCTGCTGTAATGAATTTAGATGGCCTCTGAGGGGTGGGTTCCACCGAATTCGGGGCCGACCACGCCTTCCAAGCCACTACTTCCATAAGGGGGTCAAAAGGCGGAGACACCCAGGAGGTGGAGGGTCGAGAACCGAACGCCTCCAGGTACACCGACTCATCCTCGGAAGGATTAAGGGAAGACCAGTTCCCACTCTGCTTCAGGATTTCCAGGATGTCTGAGAAAGAAACATCCTCAGAGGGGGGACTTTGGGGATCCCTCCGACTCATCCAAGTCAGTGTCAGATGTAATAGACTCAGGGGAGTCCACATGCTTCCTCTTACATGTCCTCTTACATGGAGGCTCCGCTGACAAGTCAGGAGAAGCCTCGGAAGAGGAAGAAATTCCCAGTGGGGAAACCTGAGGCGTTGGATCTCTGGGTCCGGGAGCAAGAGAGTGAGAAGAGACATCAGCAGGCACTGTAGTGGGAGGAGCTGATGGAGCTGACCGTTGACTAAGCCCTGGGGCTAGTACACTCCTCATCACCTCAAAGGCTCCCCTATCAGAAAGGCCAGAGGGCCCCCACTCCGAAGAGGTAGGAACCCCAGGCCGCACCAACAGGGAAGGCTCCGAGGCCAATGTCGGGGCCGAGCTCACCAGCGCCGATGCTCCGAGAGGGAGAACAGGGTCAGACAATGGTCCGATGCCACTCGCCCCCTCGGAGCTGACGAGAGAGATCAGGCACCCGGATCCCTCCAATGAAGATATCAAAGAGGAGATCGGAGCGGAAGACGAAGGAGCCGAAGGGGGGGGTATTGGCTTCGATGCCGCAACGGTCACGGCTCCGAGGAGCTCCGGCTCCGAACTCTGAGGGAGAGTCGAAGGAGGAAAAATAGGTGTAGTTGAAATAGCCACCGTCTGATGAGATGGGCTACAGATCATCTGGGCCAATGCCTGAGACTTTAACAGCCTACTTACCACTCTCTCAAGGTCATGATCTGAAAGTCTGGATGACCGAGAAGATCGGCTCCGATGGCTCTGCTCCGAGAGCAGGGGAGACCTCTGAGCCGAATGGATGGACTCCAATGAAGGGGATCTTGACCTCTTCTTAGATGTAGCCAACAGAGCCGTAGACATGTCGGCTCCAGCCGGAGCCGACAGCTCAAGCATGGGCTCAGAGGTATTGGCACCAAGTGGTGCCGAGACCGGAACTTGTGACTCAAAGGGATCGGCTCCAGCCGAAGCCGATCTAGGCACAGACAAGGAGCCAGCAGCCGAAGGCTTAGTACTTGGAGCCGACGGTTTTGCAGGCTTCGAGGGCCTCCCCGATGCAGACTTAGTCGGGGAGCCCTCGGGCTTTAACAAGCCCCTAAGTATCAGTTTATTCCTGCGCTCCTGCAGGACTCTTGGACTGAATGCATGACATACTGAACAAGAGTCCTGCAGGTGCAGGGGTCCCAGGCAGTAAACACAAGAAGTGTGACCGTCTGTCAGAGACATTTTCTGACAGCACGAGTCACACATCTTAAAGCCTGAGACCTTAGCTTCTTTAGGTTCCTTCAACATAACAGTGTCGAGGGTTACACAAAAGTAGCAGAAAACACACACACACACACACACACACACACTCGAATTATAAATTAACAATAAAATATTAATAGGGATACTGACACACCGAAACACTCCACAGGATCCCTAAGAAAAAACAGGAAAGGGGCAGGCTTAAGGCCTAACCTAAAAGTGGAGGGGGAGGGATATAAGGGATAAAAAAGTAATAGAGTTAAGGGTAGTTACTTAACTATTGAAAGAAATAACTAAGGTAGAAAAATTATACTCAAAAAAGGTGACTGAACACTCTATATTTAAGACTTACCAGGAGCCGGTAAAAAAACGCACCTCGCAAGCGAAAGCGGCAAACGAGATCTGGGGAGTTATTGCCTAGCATCATGGGATATAGGGTTGCCTCGAGCCGGTAAAATAAGCTCTCGAGCTTTAGTAAGTGGCCGAGTCAGAGCCGAGGATCGGCTCCGAACCCATCCAGCAAGAATGAAGTCGAGATTGACAACTTAACATTAATATTTATACCTAATGTTTATAATACAATGTATTTTACTGGCTATATCACACATTATATTTCATTGTTTGCCAGCATTTAAATAATCACTTTGTTTGTTGATAACTTATTTATTTATTTATTTATTGACATTTATTAACCGGGTTTGTCCAACTGGGCTTGTGGCCCATTTTCAGTGGAGACCCGAGGAGAAAAGCTCCAATAATATATTTTAAAACAAGTACAATTTTAAACAATATTGATATAATAGCATCAAGTTTGTTTTATGTAAACATTGATGAAAGTTAGTGCATTTTAATTATCAGTGCATCTCTCTTCCCCCATTTCCTACACATAAGGATTTTCATACCTGTCATTTTTTATTATAAAATAAGTGAACTTATAGGTTAGAAACAACAAATTCACTTATTGTGATTAATGATTTTAAGTTCACTTTCCATATTCATAAATTGACATTTTATGGCATATACTGAAAGTTTTTAGATTTAAATGGCAACATTCTATTTTGTATAATCAGCAAAGGTTAAACTGAGTGATTATTGTCAATTTAATAGTATTTGCTCAGAATGTGATTGTTATATTCTGTGACATTTCAAGTCCAGGCTTCTATTGTTTCTCTTGAACAACTTTGTCAGTTTGATGTCATGTATAAAACATTAGTTACCTAGGTAACAGCTTAAGTATTATGTATAGTCAAGATTTGTTACAAAACCACAATTCAAGTTAAAGCAATTATATGACTTGTTATGCACATTTACTTATATGAGAAAATCATCATGCTTCCCCTTGATGTTCAATATAGTGTATGCCATTTATGACAAGTTAAAACAGTTGTGTTATACTATAATTAGCAAAGATTAAACTGAGTGATTATTTTCAATTTAATACAATTTGTTCAGAATATGATTGTTATATTCTGTGGCATTTCAAGCATTTCAAGTTCAGGCTTCTATTGTTTCTCTTGAAGAACTTTGTCAGTTTGATGTCATGTATAAAACATTAGTTACCTTTGTAACTGCTTAAGTATTATATATGGTCCAGATGGGTTACAAAAACTACAACTCAAGTTAAAGCAATTACATGACTCGTTATGCATATTTACTTATATAAGAAAATCATCATACTTCCACTTGATGTTCAATGTAGTTTATGTAATTTATGACAAGTTAAGACAGTAATGTTATTATACACAAGCCCATGTTATTAAATCCTGTCTTTAATATCTAAATTCAGCAGACTGCTTCATCTTATATGGTGATTATATATTTTATGTCTAGATTTACTAAAATCATACATTACATAACTATTGTGTGTGTGTGTGTGTGTGTGTGTGTGTGTGTGTGTGTGTGTGTGTGTGTGTGTGTGTGTGTGTGTGTGTGTGTTTGTGTGTGTGTTTTCTTTTAGCTGTTGCTTAGTTATTTGAGAGATCACAAGCTTTAATGTTTATTCTTATTATTAGCTCCTTCCAAGCATGTTTATACAGTCCGTAGACTTTAAATTATGAGACCCTTCTAGTTTCTTATTTGTTATAAGTATATTTCCATGCTTACATACACATATATCAGTACTTCAAGCATGGGCAACAATGTCCATCCAGTTTTACCAGAATACTATTCACTAGTTCATGTGGTGTGTTTCCAGTCTGTTCTTAAAATGTCCAAACCAATATTTGTCCTGTTCCATTTTACCAGCCTGTTCCATGCAGTGGCCACTCTGCCACTGAATCACTCAACGCACTTTCAATTCCCATAGATTTTTCCACAAAGGAAATCTGATGACACTCTAGTACTTCCCAGCAACCCATAAGACCACTAGAATCAGCTATCCCCATATGCCCAACATGTGCGAGCAAGCTCACCTCCCAGACCACTGCAAAGTCTACTGCACAAGACCAAGTGCTCTTAGTATTTCACAATAACTCAGACTTCCACTCTTATGTAAGTCCTTAATGTATTTGGACCAAAATACATTTTAAATATAAAATTGCACTTATTTTTTTTTTATTATTATTATTTTTTTTATCAAGAATCGACTTAATGAGCTAAACGAAGTGTTGGTAGACAATTAATACGTGTACATGTGGTTTAAAATAGCCCTTTTATTATTTATTTTTTTAAAAAAAACAAAAACGTCATTGCTGAGAATCATCTCAGAGGCTCCTCAGAGCCATTAAGCATTATCGTCACTCTGTCTCTGTTACCATAGCAACCTGGGAGAATCTGTGTACTGCATACCCGAAGCTCGATGCACCTGAAGCAAAGCTTCACTTCACTGTAACTTCAAGCTTAAATTCCCTCCCTTTCAGGGAGGCAGCAGCCAGGAAAAGAACAGAGAGCAAACAGATGAAAAAAAAAACTCTCAACAAGCCGCCACAACAAGAGACAACACACTCCTCCAGCCCTCCCACCTCTCACTCAGCAGACATACAAACAAACCATTCTCTACCAAAATATCCCAAATCACAGTTCTATCCACCCCTTCCCCTGGATCCAGGCTAAAACACCAAATGTCTCTTCCTAATACACAAGCATCAGTAAATCTGGATCACAAGCTGCAACCCACAGCTTCCCGGAGATGAAAACGGCAACATATAACAGCTGCCAGACACAGCTGCATCTGCATACACCATGTCAGGCTTAATCAAACAGCACTCAAAGCTATGATACCTGCCATAATCAATATTAAATTATGCTTATGCAGAATAATAATGAAATTTGTACTAGCTGCCAGACATGGCTGCATCCACGCACACCATATCAGGATTAATCAAACAGCACTCGAAGCTATGATACCTGTCATAATTTATATTAAATATGTTTAGACAGAATAATGATGACATTTGTACTAAGAGCTTGCTACTATTATTTAACCAGGATATACATGACATTTCTAAATCATACTTTACCTGAAGAAGGCCTTAGTCTCCATGACAGCATTTTTTTTTCAAAACACTCTACTGTTTCTGCTATTATATATGATGTTAATTTGTTACATTTGAGTCTGAACTCTGATGAATGCTACCTTTTTGAATTAGTTAATTAATTACTTAAATTATTATAAGTAAAATCAATGAAAAATGGACAAGATAAGTTTTCACTGAATTCAAGTAGGGGAATATAAACTTCCATGTTTGTATTACATGTTGCTTTGTTTGGCTTATATATAATGTAAATAGTAACCCATCTTGACCTACCTTTGTTTGTGAAGAATTATTGGACTCTTTGAACATTCTGAATAAATCATTACTGTTTCTCAGTTGTTTAAGAATCCCTCCTTTTTTTAAAAATAAAAACAGATGACCATATCAGTTGATACGTTGAGAGATGTAGTCGTAAGAGTTATTTTTTGGGACAGCTATCTTGGAATCAGTTTTTTTGTTTCTTCTATCTAGCATCAGCCCAAGGATTTGTTTCTTTTATTCTTTTAAGAGTAGGGGCCATCCATTCAATTTCTTCTGGGATAAACACTATGCTGTTGTTTTTGATGAATATAGTAGCAACTTCTAAGTCATTAAAAGTTCTCATCTCATTGGCAAAAAGTATTTTTATCTTGGCTGGGAAGGCCAGCTGTGCTTTAATGTTGTTTTGTTTCAACAGTTTTATTATTGGCCAGACTTTTATCCTTTGTTCTAGTATTCTGGAAGAATAATCATTGTCAAACCTTATCAGGCTTTGATTGTATTTTAAGGGTGATTTTCTCCAAGTAGATTTTAATATTAGTTCATTGTCCAGAAATGAAAGAATTTTTTTAACTATGGATCTAGATGGAGTATTTGTTGAGTTAGAAGCAGGTTTCCTCAGTGCTCTATGCTCCCTTTCAATTCTAAATGAAAGTCCTTTCAAGTCTAAAAAGTCAGGAATCCAGGTTAAGAATGAAATAATATCTTCTCCTTCAGTGTTTTCAGGCAGACCAAAGATCCTTATGTTGTTTCTCCTTTCCCTGTTTTCTAAGTCATCTATTTTGTTAAGCAGCCATGTATTCTGTTTAAGCAGAAATTCTTTTTGGAATTCTTCCTGTTTGAGTCTGTGCTTTAATGTTGTTTTGTTTCAACAGTTTTATTATTTATTATTATTTATCAACAGATTTATCTATAGATTTCTGATGTTTTAAACTTGAAAATAAAATTTTCTTATATTATTATACTAGTTTATGGAGCTTTCAAAATTCACTGCGCTCAGTTGGCCATCTAGGCTCCGCCCCTAAAATATTATTCTAATGAGTCTCCCTTCAATGTCATTTAGAGAAATCTCTATATTTGTTATTTTTGTATGGTGTTGCTGTAGTAGTTCCTTAAGAGTATCAGTCTGTTTTTGAGAATTTAATTTGAGGTTTTCTAAGTCATTTTAAAGCCATCCATCTTCAAAGATAGTTCCTGTAAGGTAGATGTCATCAATTGCAGTTCTTTTTTCAAAGCAGCATCTGGATGAGAATTCCTTGAGTTGTTCATATTCAGTGACTTAATATATCTTCAAGTTACTTAGCAGGAAATTTTTTGAATATCTCCACCAAAATTGATATTTATGTAGTTTAGTAGTTTATCTATAGATTTCTGATGTTTTAAACTTGAAAATAATAACATTTTCTTATATTATTATATGAGTTTATGGAGCTCTCAAAATTCACTGCTCTCAGTTGGCCATCTAGGCTCTGCCCCTAAAATATTATTCTAATGTCATAAATGCTTACATAACCAAATGTTAATACCCTCTTCACATTCCTGTGAAGCTACCAACCTATTTCACATTTCTGTTCCTGCAACCATCTTCTTTTGACATGTCAGCATTCAAATATGTCCTAAGCAATGTGCATTAAAATATTACAGAAAGTATCTAATTACTGTAGACATGTATAACTCCTTAAATAAACAAATTCATATAGCACATGTCATGATCCTGTTAAACAAAGTTAACCATTTTGTTCTACCAGCCCATCTATGTGACAATTTGACCTTTAGGTAGTGTGTCAACATTAAATTAATCCAAATGTTAATATATTGTACATTTTTGTATTCTTGAATAAATTGTAATACTGCCCTGAAAGTCAAAACCCTGCAGTTCATGTTAAGATGTGTGTGCAGAAGATAGTGTAACAGGTGGTGGTCCATTAACTGAATCATTCTTTTTGGGGAGAGAGTAGTCCCTGCCCTTGCTTAAAGGCAGGTCCCTCTACACAGAGTCTCAAAATATGGTGCTGCATATCAGAGTAGAGCTGGACAGTCTCTAGAGACTTTCAAATGCAGATACCCCAGATATGCAGTCCTAGTTCATTGCATCAACAGCTGCAGGTCCTTATTACCTCACAGTCTGTCTAAATTTCATTAAATCTTTCTGATTTATGGTATACAGGTACATTGGGGCTGCAACAAGTAAATCAAACTGCCCACAGTATAATTTGAAGTATTAAGTTTTCTCATGTTTATAGTTGTAAAGATAGAAGTCGCATGTGTAGTTGTGATGCTAGGTCATATTTACACTGGATATTGTTTTCCTTTGGAATATTGCTAGGTTTATTAGACACTAGCACTATGGAACTACCTCTCTGTGATGTGAGAGGATCTGTAGTCTCTGATAATAATGATGGTGAAGACCACTGCATCCCTTACAAAAAACATGGACATTGTCTTTCTAACTGCAGATACCCAGGATATACAAACATCTGACAGGACAGTTAATGAGGACCCTGTAGGTCAGGGGAAGTGTTTTGGGCCTCAGTAGACAGATCGCTGAATCTGCCCTTTGGGCTCATGGCAGGGAAGCTCATACAGGGAGGTTAGTAATGGTGCTCTTAAAGAATTATGTTTACCATCCTCTCTCTGAGGCTGGTGTGTCAGTGGCTGCAATCCAACATATGTACGGGGCCACAGGGAGGCACAGACTGGTTCCACCACAGCCATAGCAGAAGTAAGGTGAGTAATCCATGTTGTGCATGCTGATCTTTGGGGAATGCACGGCCCATTTATGTGATTCCTTGAATAGACTGATTCACAAATGAGACCATGCGGTGTCTTCATTGGGTTATCTGGCATGGACGAATGGCCATCCTCACAGGTAGTGATCTGCTACATCCACAGATGTTAGCCAACATGGCCATAGATATGCTCTCAGAGGATCTCTCACAGCAACATCAACTATGGAAGTGTCAGATATTCCAACAGACATTGGTTGAGGTCACATAGCACACCAGCATCTAGCCAAAGTCACAGCCAGTACAGCTCTTGGCAGGGCCTGATCTCATACATGGGGGGATCCACGGGAAGCTGAACCCTCAAGCATGCTTTCCCTTGACCTGTCTGGTAGGCTAAGTCACAGTGCTGCTGAGGCTGTGAACCTGTAGACACACACTCACTAACCCCCATCACATCCCACATATCCACTGATCCTGGTTGTTCTCAACATTGTCCCCCATAACAGTTCTCACACTACCTATGAAAGCACTTTTCATCTTGCTACAACTCTGCACTCACACTTACACAACATGAAGGATATGCACACCTGTATTCCTCTGTCCACCTGTGCAAAAAATTATAACTGTGCTCTGTCCTTTGTACATTGTTACTTCTGTTACCTAGGTCTGATGAACAGTGTGGCCAGCCTATGCATGGGTAAGTACAGACTGATATTTTCGCATGCATCACTTTTACTGTAATGTATCTGTTTAATTCATATAGCAATGTTGTAAAGCTAGCTGGAATCTACTGCCTCTGTGCTAGTACCATGAAATAGTGTGTCTGCCTTCTTCTTGCATGGTCATTCAATGCTGCTGCCTCCTCCTCTGACTCCTATTTTGGTTGAGCTTCTGCTGCCTGTGATGCTGGGAACTGCAGTCCTTTCAAGAGAACACCATGCTGTAACTGCTTGCTAAATATCACATTATGTAACATAGCACACATGGTCAGAATTTTTGCACATATGGACTGGTCATACTGCAGGGCACCACCAGATGAATCCAGACAGTAAAAGCATGCCTTCAGCAGCATAAACACATGCTCTATAATGTTTCTTGTTTATGTTAGTGCATAGTTGTACCACTGGTCAGCTTAACTGGGTGGATATCTGAGGGTCTGTACTGGATGATCGAACTTTCAAAACTTTGACTGTCATATGGTCGATACCATATGATCGAATTTCTGAAAGTTTGAATGTTTTAACGGAGATCTCCATGTAGTGCAGAATGGGAAGATTTCCCTTTTCTGCACTGTAGTGTGATGTTAGAGTTGGTATATTTAAAGAGTGGGGGGTGTGGAGGGTGCAGCACCCCATGTGGGGGTGCAGGTGGGTTTGTCCTCCTGCATAAAATGTTCAGGTAGGTTATTTGTGTAGTTTATTTTTTTTTATTAGATTTTTCAAACTTTTAAAAGTTCGATCATATGGTGTCGACTATATGACACTCAAACTTTTGAAAGTTTGATTAGCTAATATAGACTGCCATATCTGATGGGTGTCATCCGCCAGGGTTCCAGGGGAAATCCAGCATCACTAACAAGATACCCCTAGGAGAAGTCAACCCTTGCAAACTGTTGGTACAGGTCACCTGTGTGCCATATGATTTAGTCATGAAAATTGTCTAGGTTGCCTGCACACACATTGTAGATGATATCCTGTAAATGGCAGACCACCTGGCAGCTGATGGAGTGATACTCTTTGTGGTTCATATACCTCCTTCCCATTTCAACAGGTGAGGCCTTTATTTCAATGTCAGTACAGTCTATGGTCCCTCTGAATCTCATGAAAACAGGCTATACCATAGAACTCCCACATGGTATTGGTTGTCTCATCTGGGGTACATGGGAACCACATATGTTCCCCCCAACACACACGTGCTGCAGCATGGCATCAAGGAACTGATGGAGTATTCTCAAGGCAGAAGTCTGAGGTACTCCCACAGGTCCCCAGTAGGTCACTGAAAGGTCCCTGTAGATAATATACATAGAGACACATATACCTTGGTATCCACTGGGATAAGTAATTCATGACTCCCACAGGGCTGCAGACAAGGCCAAAATATTTCCATAATTTCTTGCATGTTGCCCCTGTCCACACGGTACTGATGGAGTATCAATGTCATGAAGGGCATGAAATGTCAGTTGCAGTCATATACAGTGTGAGCTGTTGTTTGAGCAAAGCAGGTGAACTGAGAACCTAAAGCACATACTAATTTACAATGACTGCCAACCCCTAGCATACTTGTGTGATATTACCACTTATATTTAGCGAGGTTAATTTGTATTATCTTCCCATTTACAACATTTTATAAAAATCCCCCAACCATTTAAATTCAGCAACTTTGCAAAATTGTTTATCAAACCATTGTTAAATTTGGGTATAATTACACTTTTATCAATCAGGTTCTACTGGTAGAATCTTGCTCAAGATGTTGTATAAGCAAAGGTCTTAATTTAAGCATCTATATTGAATGTTAACAACAGTCAATGCTTTCAGAATGAATTTGTCTAGTTAACAAGTAGTAGTACAGTGAGACTTTTTCAACAAAGAAATTACAATAATAGATAAAATATGGGCAGCATTTGAAACATATACTGCCTGAAAAAATAGCAGTGAGTAAATTTAGGATTTAAGGTGAGTTTGTCTTTAGACCCCAGTAAAAGGTGTTTATGTTATAATGTTAGCAGCTATATCTGTGATAGAGGATCAAATCCAAAAGTGAGGGAAGGTGTACTAATGCAAAGAAGTTAATGCCATACAGTCAGTGAATTAATTATTTGATTTTTGCAGAACTTGAATGGATATCCATTATAGTGTAATAAGGAGCAGTCTGATACTTACCAAAGTGTTTAAGTCTGTTTTATAACTATAAATAACACATTTACAAAGATACCAGACTACTGAACAAAGGCACCTATCACCATAGCATGACATAATCTCCATTAGGAATATCACTGACCCAGAATAGTGCACCGCCTGAGTTAGAAATTATTTTAATTGGAAAAGGCAAAATAAAAAAAAAACTCTGAAATGAAAAAGTTAGGTCACTAATTAAACATTCTGAGATAAGTGTTACTTATACTCAGAACTAGAAAAGCAAAAATAAAAAGTGGTCTAACAAGAACATACAGGTTAACAGTTAAATGTCAGGCAGACTGATAAAAGTTGTTCTCTCACCTACTTTTCCAGATCTATTGTTCTGGTTCTATGGCTGCACACAGTTTGCCTGGAGAAAAGTGAGTAAGGTGGGTGTAGAGCTGCACAGCACACCCCAACATTTTGAAGCTACCGTTAAGTGTACGTTCCTTGTGTAATGCTCTAAGTGTGTCTGGAACAATATCGTGCAACAATTTCCATCTGCTTGTTTTTAACATTTTCATTCCTTATGGGTCTAGTCCTGTTCTGTTCAGCTGAGTGTAATTGTGACCTCTGAGAGAAGCACACAGACTTCCCAAAAGTATCCCTGTCAGGCAAACTTCCTGTTAGGAATAGATCACTAAAGACGATTCAGATTATTAAGATGTATCCACTGATGCTGACATGTACATAACCCTTTCCTTTCCACATTTTGAGTAAAATCATTCAAACCATATACATATGTGGAACTGCTGTGATTCTTTGAGGACAAACTGATTTTTCTTAGCTAATTAGTGTCATCCATTAGAGAAATAATATATATAGGTGTTGGACATCCTATCAAAACAACAGAATGCTGACACCCACGAGACCAACATAATTTGGTCACCTCAGACATGTGTTCAACTGGTATGTGAGATCAACATTCCCTGAGAAGGGAAATATTTCCTTTCCCTGGAGATTATGCGATCTTGGTATTAGTATACGTAGTTAGCAGGGCATGTGGGGGGGGGGGGGCTTGCCCCCTGCAAGAAATGATGTTATTTTTGCATGCACTGATGTTCTTTCTCAGTGTATGACTGGTAATGTGTCAACGTTCTGTTTGTCAACCTTTTGCAGTTAGCATTTTGGAGGTTGACAAATGGGCTGCTTAACTAAAGTGAGTAGCCCCATATGTACATATATACGTGTATATGTATTTTTTTCTAACCAAGACTTAAAATGATAAATGGCATGAATGCTTTTTCATCAGTATAGTATAAGTGAAATGTTTAACTATGTTTAAAGGAAAACTCCACCTTAGAATTCAAAAAACATTTTTTTTTTCATTGTATCTTTTTTCCTGAGCTATTTTAATACCTCAAAATCACTCCAGGTGCGTCTTTTGCAATTTTAATGTTTCCCTCAAAATGGTGGATGATGGGGCCTGCCTTGGTAACATAATCTTGTTTTCTTGCTTTCATTCCTTCTTCCCAGAATACATTTCAAGTCCTGCTTATATGATTCATGCTAGACATAAGGAACTGCTGTTGTTTTATCATGCCATTAAGACAGAATGACAGGACTGTGAAGCACTGTCATGTAAACACACCTTCTGCAACACAGTTACTTTGATATTTCCCTGATTGAGCCTCATTTATGTGTCTGTCACAGCTTGTTCTATGCTATAAATGGCTGTTAGCTATTTCCAGCAAAAAAGTAGTTAAACAGCAGACATTTGTAAAGGGATTTTTTGTAGTTCTAAAAGAAGTGACAGATCTTCCCTGATGCTCTCATGCTGAGGTGTGAAAACTCTCACTGCAGTAAATGATCCCTGCAGTACATTTACAGGTGACAAGTAGTAGGACTCCAAACTAAGTCTGTCTGCTACTTCACAATGCCTTCGGTGTTTTTTCTCTCATGAATGATGCAGATTTAAAATGTGCTTTACTAGTTCCTTAATTATTTTTGTCATGTTCTCCCCCCTTTTTCTTATTTCCTATTTATTTATACTTTGATAAACAGGAAAGTGAAATGGTCCAAGGACCCTTTTCAGCCACAACTTGGGATACATTGGCAAAGATAATAACATGTAATAAATGCACTTAGCAACACAAAAATAAAAAAAAATACTGACATAAATACACTGACAACGATTGCATGTGCAACACATAACCAATGTGTGGCAGTGAATAAGTAAAACATTAAGCAAATATTACTAGGATGTATACATTAATAATGCTTAACTGTACTATGTTAAGTTTATTATAAATAACGAATTGTATGCACCCATATTGCACATACATATAGCTGTATATAGGGTTCCTATTATGTAAGTGAACGCTTAAAGTATGCGAATGCTGTTTAATCGAACATGTTTGCCCAAAATGGCGAAATTCCAAAAGCAGGGAACAGCGATTTTTTCCCAGGGAAAAAAAGGAAAAAAATCACTGGGCCATTTTCGTGACTTTGCCATTTCCTCCACTGTGGTGTGATCTCGAAGTTGGTATATTTAAGTAGGGGGGGTGTTTTTTTTTTTTTTTTTATGGATCAGGTATTTTTTTTTCCTGGGAAAAAAATCGCTGATCCCTGTGGTTCAGAATTTTAGATTTTTGAAGTGTTTGGGTCGATTATACAGCAGTCGCAATTTCAAGTGTTCGCTGATATACTATAGACCCTTTATATATATATATATATATATATATATATATATATATATATATATATATATATGGGTCTACTTCATTTGCCCTAAATTCCGATTGACCGACAACCCATTTGCCTGAGACCAAATGACCGAAATCTCAATTGACCAACACTTCATTTGACCGACACTTCATTTGACCGACAAGTATTAAGGGGGCATATCCCGGTCAAATGAAGTGTCGGTCAAATGAAATTTCTGTTAAATGGGGTCGGGCAAATGGGTGTCGGTCAATCGGAAGTTAGGGCAAATGAAGCTGACCCATATATAACATATGAGTGTGTGTATGTATAATGGAGAACTAGATTATATACCTTTGTCGGTACTTGATGTCCTTTAAAGAAAAACAAATCAAAATGGAAATTTTCTGTAACTGTATATGTGTGCCTAGAGACAAATACACACACACACACACACACACACACACACACACACACATATATATATATGTGTGTGTGAGCATATAAAAATGTATGTAGTATGTAGAATACTATATGTGGGATGCAGTACTGGGTTTAAATGCACATGGCTGACTGTCTGTCTGTGTGGGTGCGCATTTAAACACAGTAAAGTACTTCTGATTTCCTTTTATTAATGTTTTTAATGCAAGACTGTATAGTAAACATACGTTAAGGTAAATTCAGCTGTAAATACACCTAGTTGATAGGGTTGCCCCTTGTCTCTCTTTATACAATTCTGTCCTCTGTGTGTGGTGGTGGTGGGGCTTGAAAATGGTAAATATGTTGATACTTTCCAAGAAAAAATATTTTCTGACTTTTTTCTAAATGTCACAGAAATCATTGATACTAAATTTAAGTTATATTAACATATAAACTATTATAAATAACCAACATTTACAGCTTAGCACTTCAATACTGTGTTGTTGGTTAGGTAAATTTGTCAGAATATGTGACAACTGCCTTTAAACTCCTGAATGATCTAATTGCTTTGTTTTGCTATGAAACAGGACTGTTCAGTTCTCTTCCTCTCTGCAATAAAAGCAGTGGAAACCAGTTCCACAGCTTTCTGTCTTTTTTTTTTATATCAGCTGCTGTGTTCCTGACATTTGACAGCTACATATTTAACTGTGTCTGTGATATGTCATGCAGGCGGAGACAAATGCCTCTGCAAAGTATCTGAGAAGTTAAGCTTAAACAAAAATAAGGTGGGCTTTCCCTTCATTTGATTCCAATGCAAGGAAATAAAAGTTTTAAAAGGTTCAAGCAGCGTTTTGGTACCTACTCAATACTGGAACCATATTGTAGGGAGAAAAGAAACCTAAGGATTAAATTAAACTGTAAGATAGGGCATAGTTCTCCTTTAAATATCCCAAATAACATCCAAAAATGAAAAAAAAGCCCAAAACATGCTTGACTACAGCTAGTGGGGTTTGGCATTATTGGCCTGAATGTTCATAGGTTCATAGGTTCATAGGATAATACTAGGCTATTGGCCTGGAGGCTCTTATAAGCCTAGCAAAGAATTTTGCCCATGTTCTCTCAAAGTCAGCACCTGTTTTCCCTGTCCAGCAGGGACACAGGTGGGATCCCAGGGATGTATTGTCTGTTCCCCATCCAGTCATCGAGGTTCCTTTTAAAGATTGCTAGAGAGGTACTCTGCTTAACATAGAGAGGGAGTCTGTTCCACAGATGGGGAGTCTCTGGGACACAAATCTATCCCACCAACAAGTTATATTAATGTCACAGACCAGGTTAAGGTCTTGCATGTGGGTTGCACGAGTGGAGTTTGACTTACGGATATGCAGCAACTCCATCAAGGCTGGGTCTCAGATGGCCTTGTATGCCAGACACAGGTCACCTCTCAGTAGGCTGTACAAGACTGAGTAGAGGAACAGGGATTTTAGCCTGTCTGTATAGGATAGGTGTTTGAGACCCTGGATTTTCCTGATCAGGAACCTCTGTGGTTTTTTCAGCTGCTGTATGTGCTTGGCAAGGTACATGCCGAAGGAAGCATTGTACTCAGTAATGGGTCTGATAAGGGAGGAGTAGAGGGATATTATGACATCTTTGTTCTTGGATGAAATACGCTTATTTATGAGGTGGGCCATGTAGAAAGCCTTCCGTACAACGAAGGCAATGTGGTGGTCAAAAGTCAGGTTGCTATCCACCTGGGTGCCCAAGTCCCTCACAACTGATTGCATGCTTAGTACATTGTTATTAATGTGATAATTAGTGGGGATACCATTTTCCTGAAAGGAATAATGATGCATTTCTTGGCATTCAGTTTGAAGCCATGCTTCTGGAACCAGTCTTTAGTTTGGTTAAGACCCCTTGGAGGATGTTCACATCACTAGGAGAATTTAAGACAGCACCCAGCTTACAGTCCTCTGAAAACTTAGTCAGCTACATATCACTGGTTTTGGCTTGCACCTCAGAAAAGTATATCCCAAACAGTAGAGGCCCCAAGACTGATCCTTGGGGTACACCGCTTGTTACAGGTCTACTACTAGAGGTGGCTTCCCCTATTTTGACTGAGTGGGTTCTATCAGTGAGCCAGTTAGCTACCCATCTTGTAACATACGGGTTAATGCCTAGCTGGGAGAGTTTATCTATTATGCCCAAGTGGGGAATAGTGTTGAAGGCTCTCGCTAGGTCAAGGTAGGTGGCACGCACCGTCTTCCCCTCATGCATGGCTTAGGTGACTGGTTCAAAGTAGTCAACCAAGTTTAACAGGCATGATCTCCCTTTGACAAAACCAATCTGTGTGGGGTCAAGCGTTTGGAGGATGCCAATGTCCTTGTTTATAAGGTCCATGATAATGCATTCTATGGCTTTGCAGATCAGACTAGTTAGGCTGATGGGCATATAATTGCCTGGGTCAGTGGCCACTCCACCTTTGTGTAGAGGGATGACAGTGGCTGTCCTCCATTCAGCTAGGATGAAGCAGGTGCTCAGGCTTTGGTTGAATAGGGTGCCTAATGGAGCTGAAAGCTCATGCCTGAGTTCATGTAGGATATAGCCAGGGAGACTGTATTTTTTGCCTTTGAGAGGGCATTAAAGACCCGCTCCCTGGTGATGAGGGGAGGGGGCAAGTGCTAGGGATTTATGTACCCATAAAGACTTAAAAAGTAAAAAGTAATCTGCATTCAGAAGCAATGTAGCTGAATCACTGTTATATCCTTAGGCGGTCTTTTGTATGTATCGCATGGGCTTCCACTATGTGAGGTGTTACACAATGATAACTCTAGCTTTATTGAATAGTTTGTCTGTGTGGCTTTTTTCTCTCTTTGGTTCGGATGTTAGATGAGATATTTTGCAGGCACCCTAATGTTTATGAACATCAGACTTGATTTTAAGCACCAAGATTCAAAAGTATAGCCAAACAATCCACTTATGCTGTAATGGTGAGATCAAAAAAAGACTGAAGCATGCATGTCTACAGCTAATAGACTAAATGTGACCATAATGAACAGAAGCCTCATAGTTAAAACAATTCTATATCCTTAAGGGATCATTTGCAAATATCTCAAGGACCTCCACTTTAAGAGGGATAAGGTATTACACAGTAAAGGCTAGCTTGGCTGGGTCTTTCTTGCAGTTTTTACTGAATGGTTTGTGTGTGTGACTTTTTTTATCAGGTCATCTGAAAATGTTATCTTTGTGTAGTAAGACTTACTGTTCTAGAAGAAAAAAAAAATAAAAATAAATATATGGCCTACTAAATGTATTAACACAGCAACAGATTTGTGATTTGACACCAGTCCCAGCATTCCTTTGAGATTTAACTGTATTTTGAGGTTATGAGGGGAACCAAAGGTTACATTTTTATTTAGCTATGTAATAACCATCAGCACTGTATATGTTTGTACGCATCATTAATGCTGCAAATCTAAGCTGGTCTTTCTATATCTGTTAAACAGGTGAATCAGTTGTATGAATGGAAGCTTGCTTGCAAGTTTTAATGTGTGCATTATTGTTAACTTGTCTCTAATTTGCATGCCAATTTTTGTATCAAGTCACAGTTCTTCTGCTCTGTTTTCTTCTAAATGATATATGAGTTAAAAGTATTAACATTTGTCTGATGGGATCACTACACTGCAACCACTGATAGCACATTATATTTGTCTTAATATTTGAATTAGTTACACATTGAATAACATTGTCACCTCTTTCGGAGTCAGGATTGTGGCTAATTTTGTTATTTCTCCAAATATAACTCTGATGAGGTGCATCGAAGAACACAGAAATGTACACTTTGTGGCAGATGGATATTACTTTATCTACCTATACATATCGGATCAGCTGTCTTCTACAAGCTTATCTTTTACATCACCCACACTTTCCTGAACTCATTCACTGTATTGCCCCCCCTCCCACCTTTATCAAGAAAGATAATCCATGTGTTCCATGTTTTGCTCTATCCATGAAAATATTGTCTCACATTTCACCTAACCTATTCATCTTCTTTTTTAAAATAGTTTTATCTTACAGTTCCTTTATGATGTTCCCTTCTTCACTTTATTTAATTCTCTATGTGAGACTTAAAATCCAAAACATTAAGAGAACTTATTTTAGATTCTGATCACTTAGATGGTGTTATTAAGATAACAGTCTGACAAGACAATGAAGAGCATACACAGGCCAGTGGGATGTATTTGTGTATTTCATAAACAGCTTGATATCTTCTAGCAGCATAGAGTTTGAAGGATCTTGTCGCTTGTCCAGTCAGGAAAAAACAGACGAGCAGTTGTGGGTTCAATTCAAACAGCTTTATTGCACACAAACGCATCAGGAATGAGGCTGTTTAACTCAAATTTAAATAAACGTATAAAAAGTTAACACTCTGGTTGTTCTCTCAAAATGGCACTGCTGCCTGCACATGCATACTATTCATATGCACGTGCCTACATCTGGAAATGCTTCTTAAAGGTACATACACATGCTCTGTTCTACATTCTGCCTCTTTGAGAAATAGATCATATATAAAATGACAGTATTCAATGGCATCCAGTTATACAGATATGATTTTTTGACATGCAGTTATACAGAACTAATTCTTTGACATGCAAACATACAAAATCAGATACATATAAAACAGTCATGTCCAGGTTGTGGTGTATTTTACACTAGGTCTAGAAATACAACTTGATCATGTAACATAAAAGTCAGAATTGGATCTAGCAATGGGGACTGTCTTCAAGGAATATTCAGCTTCGGGGACAACTGGGACATCATCAGGAATGGGAATGTATACTGATACATGTTCTTCAGTGTGAACATTATCAGGGTTGTTCTGAGATCTAGAGTCTGTACTGCAGGTATGATGCTGCAATATTGTTTCTGATACAGGAAGAAGATGCCTGCAATTTCTTCGGTATTCTATACCCATACATTCCACTAAGTAGGATCTTGGCTCGGCATCTATATCTCTCACTTGACCAGTTCGAGAAAAACCTTTCGCCGTTTGCATCCTCACTGTCTCTCCTTCTTTTAACAGACGAAGAAATCTGCTCATTTTATCATAGCTGGACTTCTGAAAGGATTGCTTCTTAAAAAGTCGGGCTTTGATTGCTCTGGTGTTTTTAGCATTAGGCACCAACAAACTAGAAATGATAGGAAAGGTTGTTCTGGTTTGCCTATGTAGAAGTGTAGAAGTCTCTGAGCAGGCGAGCCAAATAGATTGTCACAGGGTATATTTCTGAGATTAAGTAAATTCAACAAGATAGCAGTATTGTCATGCTTTGATCTCTTTAGTAATTGCTTTGTACGCCATACTGCATGCTCAGCAAGGCCATTTGAGTGTGGGTATTGAGGACTACTTGTAACATGGATAAAGTCCCACTGTTTGGCAAATCTCTGAAACAATTGACAGGTAAACTGGGTACCGTTGTCAGAAATAACTTTGTGTGGACTATCATGGACTGAGAAATGACATTTCATCTTAGTGATAACAGGACTTGACGTTCGGTTAGGTAGCAAATCGATTTCAAACTAGTTCGAATAAGAGTCTACCAACACTAAGGAATGCTGATTGTTCCACTCAAATATGTCAGTGGCTACTGTTGACCAAGGTAGTTCAGGAATTTGGCTTAGCTGAAGTGTCTCTTTTTGCAAATGCGGTTTAGTACTGTTGCATATTGAACAAGAAGAAAACACTTTATCAATGTCTTTTGATAGAAAAGGCTAAAATACTAGTCTTCTCACCCTTCTTTTGGTAGAATCAGAACCTGGGTGGCCATGATGTAAAATCTGAATGTATTCACGTTGTAAGGAAGTAGGAACAATAACTTTGTGACCTTTGAAAATGATACCATCTTCCATCAGCAACTCATCTCTGTATGGAAAGTAAGGTTGTACTTCTCGCAGTACACAGGATTGCTTTGACAGCCATCTTACATTAATTAAGTGGTTGAGCTTTTGCAAAATAGGATCAGTCTTTGTATGATCTCTCAGTTCATCAAGTCTCGTAGTAGAAAAATGATGCACTTCCATGGCACCAAAGTCAAAATTCTCTGCCTCAAGCTGTTCTGTGGTATTTCTGGGCAATCTGGATAAGGTATTAGCCAGATAAAGAAGTTTACCTTTTGTATAGACCATTTTGAAATTGTACTTTTATAATCTGAGCATCATTCTTTGTAGTCTTCCTGCAGCGATATGCGTAGACTTCTGTAAAATAGTGACTAGAGGTTGATGATCAGTTTCGATTTGGATAGCTCGGCCATAAATACAATCATGGAACTTTGAGCATGCAAATACAATTGCCAAAAGTTCCTTCTCAATTTGAGCATACTGCATCTCAGTTTGGGTAAGAGTTCTAGATGCACAGGCAACAGGTCTGCTGTCTTGAAGAATAACTGTACCAAGACCAAACTTTGAAGCATCACTGGAAAGAACTACTGGTTTGTGGACATCATAATACTTTAATGTAGGAGGGTTGGCAATTTAGTGTTTGAGGTTATCAAATGCTCTCTGGTGTTGTGCTAACCATGACCAGGCAACATTTTTGCATGTCAGCTCTCTTAAAGGTGCTGATAACTCACTAAAGTCAGGGATAAATTTGCCCAAATAGTTAACACACCAAGAAAACGCTGTAAAGCTTGGACATTGTCTGGAGCTGGTATCTCAAGAATGGCTGCTTGTTTAGAAGGGTTTGGTTGTAAGCCTGTACTGGTAAATAAATGACCTACATAAGTAATTTCTGGTAATCTGAATTTACACTTAAGATGATTGAGCTTTAAGTTCACTTCACTTGCTGAGTCCAGAACTTTCCTAAGATTTCTGTCATGCTCTGCTTCACCATTTCCTCCAACCAGTAAATCATCAACTATTATAGCACATGGATAGCCAAAAAAATATTTGCTACATTGCATGCTGAAAGACTTCACTGGCAGAATTTATTCCAAAAGGCATCCTGAGGAATCTGTATCTACCAAATGTGGTACTGAATGTAGTCAGTAGTGAAGATTTGTGATCGAGCATTACTTGCCAAAATGAACTCTTTGTATCTAAGACAGAAAAAACAGTGGCATTTGGCATGAGGGTGGCAGCCTACTCGACTGTACACATATGATGATGAGGTCTCTAATACCTTGTTCAAGTCTCTTGGGTCAATGCATATTCTGATTTCATCTGAATTTTTCTTATGAGCAGCTACCGTGGAAGACACCCACTCGGTTGGTTCTGTGACTGGACAAATCACACCTTGCTGCACCATTTTGTCTAACTGGACCTTGGCTTTGTCCTGCATAGCTATTGGAACTCCCCTTGCTGGTCTGACCACTGGACTGATCTCTAAGTCTACTTTCATGGAGTACACAACTGGAAGTTTGCCTAGCTTGTAGTCGAACACATCAACATACTCTGAGAAAACAGCGCCACTGATGCTGGAACTGGGACATGTGCTTACATGATGTACTTCTTTGGTAAAAGAAAGCAGCTTCATTCTTAAACTGTCTCTGAGACCTAATAATGATTGCACAGGCCTTATGACTACATAAAATTGCAAGCCGTAACTGTTCCCAGACAAATAGCATGAAAGCACTACCTCCATAAGCAACAAGCTTCGCACAATTGGCCAAATTAAGTTGCTCAACAGTTCTCACTCTAGCAAATGTTTCTGCTGATATTACATTGCATGTCTACTTTGAGCTCTGTGGGTTTGCCATTGTTCAGGACAGTACAAAATATTTCATTCTTTGCCAACAAATTACTGCATTAACCTCTTCACCAACTACTGATACACCATCTACATAGAAAGTTGGGTTGCAGCTTTCTATATAATCAACTTACTTTTTTGAGTGACCTTTCTTAATAATTGAACGAGGCTTGCTTGATTTACAAAACTTTTGAAAGTGGTTCCATTTTTTTACACTTGTGTCATTGCTGACCAAATGCAAAGCACTTCTCTCTTTTAGACTTATGGCTGGCTCCACAATTATGACAGTTAGCAATAAGACTTGACTTGGGTTTTACTGACTCACCCTTAAACTGCACTGACTATGTCCATTTTGCCGAGTTACTCTTGGAACTTGATAGAAAGTTATGGCTCCTCCCAGGGAAACCTGCAGGGGTTACAGCTGCCATGTGTTTAGGCCTGTTTCTGCTTGCCACATGCTGCATGCTGTTTACATAGGGTCTATATTATATGAACGAAAGTGCATATAATCAATCGCTCTAATTATCGAAAATCACAGAAATTGAAAATGATATTTTGGGGGGGTTGCACCCCCCACACCCCCTGCTAAATATATATTCCAACTCCAAGATCTACTATAGTGAGGAAAGGGCAAATACTCCAATCTTCACTGTACTGCAATCCCACAGCACACATCTCGATTTCCAGGATTTTCGCTCATTAGAGTGATCGATTATATGAACTTTTGTTCATATAATATAGACCCTCAGCGTATGCTCTAGAGGCTATTGAAACCATGCTCTTATCACTTGCAAGCATACTGGTAGTCCTTTCTGTGAGCTCATGGGTTTGACAAATCTCTATGGCATTGCTCAATGTTAAATCACTGTCACAAAGCAAAATCTTTCTCACTGCAGCACTATTAACACAACACACAAGCCTGTCCTTTATTCATTCATCTTTCAAGTCACCAAATCTGCATGTTTTAGTCTTATTTCACAAGTCAGTGATATAAGCTGCTAAAGTTTTAGCTGGCTTTTGTTTTCTTGAATAAAATAAGTGCCTCTCTAATGTAACATTTGTCTGGGGGTTGCACAATTCTCTAAATTTACATTTCAAGCACTCAGGGTCCTCCCTTGATTCAGCCAGTACTACAATATGGTGGTTCCCCCCTCTCCTGCATATACTGTTGGTACATACATAAATAAATGCTCTCTTTCCATAGATTCTGACCTAGCTAAGTTAAGCAAAATGAATGCCCTTGTATGTGCATCTTTGTCAGAAAAAGTTGCTTGTATGAAAATATCATATTCCTGCTCAAATACTCTCCAATTCTCTTCAAATTCAAATTAAATTAAAATTCAATTTTGATTATGATCAAACACAAGTGGACTAGGTCTGCGAAATGCCTCTGCCATATCAACACACAGTAGTGAAGGTGCTAGGAATTATGTACGAACACACGCACACACACACACGCACACATATATATATATATATATATATATATATATATATATATATATGCCAGAACTTTATGCCAGAATTCGTAATTATGCCCAATAGTGCAACAGACTCTTTGAAATAATTGCATTTTGCCAAACAAGTCTCCGTTGCACAAGAATACTTTAAAATCACTGTACTTTGCAAAATCACTCTTTATCAGTGTAAGAAATACTTTGAAATGACTGTACTTTGTGAATAAACTGTACACAGCAGAAGTTCAGAGTAAAAAACACTTTGAAATGAACGCACTTTACAAATAAACTATACACAGCACAGAAACTCTTCAAAATGTCTGTACTTTGTGAAATAACTCTGTAGAGTGCAAGAAACACTTTGAAATGGCGTCGCTGTGCAAATAAACACACATAGCACAAGAAACCTTTTTGCCTTGCTGTACTTTGAATGCACTTTTCAATATAACTGTACTTTGCAGACAGCAAGCGCTGTAAAAATTATACCGTAATAAAGCACACACTCTCCAAACACTTTGCACACTCTGAGATACTTTGAACAACTCTAGTTATGCTCTGAACGGTTTTGGCAAATGCAAAATAGTAGTTTATGTCCAAAACACAGTCTTTTCCTAAAAAACATGCAGTTGCCTTACTTTTTAAGCTTATTTTGCCCTTTTATTGTACTTGTTTTGCCCTTTTAATTTATTATCATGCTCATTATACTTTTCTTGTGATCGTTTTACTTTAAACATGCACGTTATGCAAACCAAAGGAAATTCTAAGCCCCACATGAATATTTTTTAGTTTTATCGTAGTTTTGAACATTTTGTTTAATTTATAATGCATTTTGTGCCTTTTATTTAATTAATAATACATTTTTGTGCTACTCGTTTGATCAATAATGCATTTTGTACCTTACAAGTGCTCCGTTTCATTTTCTTTGCAAAATAAATCATTTGTGCAAGTTTTGGTTACCTTGAGTTTATTTCTGGCCCTTTTTGTTTGTCTGAGGTCTGTTTCACTCAACCAGCTCAGTCTGCCTTCACCTTCAACTCTGCACCTCATGGCTTGAAGAAGTTGCTCTCTTAAGCGTGGTTCTGACACCATGTTGCTCGTCCAGTCAGGATGAAACAGACAAGCAGTTGTGGGTTCAGTTCAAGCAGCTTTATTACACACAAACACATCAGGAATGAGGCTTTGTAACTCAAGTTTAAATAAACTTATAAACAGACTGACTACTACACTCGTACATGTTAACACTCCGGCACTTCTCTCAAAATGATACTGCTGCCTGCACGTGCTAACTATTCGTATGCACGTGCCTACATCTGGAAATGCTTCTTAAAGTTACATACACATGCTCTGTTCTAAAGATCTTAAGGCAGTTAAAACTGAAATTAGATTTTATGCCAGTAGTTGTTTTTTAAAGACTGAAATTGGATTTTATGCCAGTAGTTGTTTTTTAAGGACATTATTTCAAAAATCCAAATGAAATGTTCTATGCACAAATCAATCCTGTTTTAGAAACTGTTATAACTCCTTGGAAGGGAGATTTGATTTCTAATGAATGATGCTATATAATTACAACAAAGCAGTAAAGTTACAGAATTTTTTTAAGTTTTCAGACATGAAATATATGCACTACACTCTGTCTTATAGTATCACTATTAAACTAGCTGATAAACTAAGAGCAACTTCCTTAAGGACATATATACGTTTCAATAACCTTAGCATAAAATCATTACTTGTTTAGAAGATACAATGGGACAAATACAAACAGCACTGCAATACTGAATCTAGGCTTCACTGCTCTAAAGCATACATATGTAATGTGGATGGTAATCCAACAACAGGAGCCAAGAGTAAAACTGAAATTTTGTGAACACTTTAAACATACCAGCAAAAACGTTCTTCAAACAAATTAATAAATTTAGTACTGTCTTTATAAGGAAAGCTAAACCACATACAGTCAGCCTGATAAAGCTCCCAGAGTTGAATTTGCAAACATTATGCCCCATAGAGTAAGGCTGGCATATATGAGAATATATATGAGAATAGCATACTAATGCATTCAGTTGTGTTGCCTTCATACTCTGTACATAAGAATAAATTTGCAAATAACTACTCCCCACTATGGTATGTTATTCACAAAGTAATAAACAAGTGTGTACAGGCTGGGTCCATCCCCAAAAATTCAGGATCAGAGCCACATATCAACAGTTGTCAACAGGAGGGTGGCAACTTACCATTATGATGATGAGTTGCTTGTCATTACATGGCTACGCAATATCAATGAAAACTGTATTAACTTCAGTAAAAAATGAGTAAAGATCCCCTTGTTTCTGTTACAATCTTTTACCTATTCTATGTCTCGGTGGTGCAGAATAATCTGCCATCACAAGTACACTTAGTCCCTACCCCTAACAGCATACCTCTCAACCATCCAAATTTTCACAGAATGTCCAGATTTTTGCTTCATATTTTGGTTTGTTTCTCATAAAATTTGTGGTTTTCAGACTAATCACTGAGAAATGAAGTCAATAAATAATGACATACATCTGAGCTTCACACTTGTTCCACATTTCATATCTTTCAGAAAATGCATCACAACACAAATCCAAGTATTGTAGCTTCTTTTGCAGTTTATAAGAGCAATATTTAAATGTTGTCCCTATTTTTGGGCCTTTACCCTTCCTCCCTTATTTTAGGCTTTGTCCAGATTTCTCGCTCTAAGAGGATGAGGTATGCCCTACAGTCATGCCTTTAAATATTTATATCAGCTGTGCATAGCTGTACTTCCTTTCTTTAGTATGTGATTGTTTTTGCCCAGTTCCTTCCTAATGTGCACCCTTCTACCACAGCAGGACCTTTTCTGCTTAAGGATGTAGCACAATGTCATGTTTCCTACAGCAGTGTATTGTGCACAGTAACATAATAAGAGAGTGTGAATTCAAAGCGTGCAGAGTCTTGCACATGGCATAGTTTTGATCTACCATGCATTTATCTGAATCCAGCCCAGAATGAATTAAAATATGTATTTCAGCAAACGTAGTAAGAAAGTGGTTATACGGAATTATGTGCATTGGCAATTTATTAAGTTAGTGAATAGAAGTACAGACATTTTCTTAGTAATGTTCATTTTCTTCCAGTGTTTGAGCTGAAAATGCAAAAAAAATGTTTATTTCAAAATTGTGATAACAAAATCAAGATCGTATGAGATACAAAGAAAAGTTCAAGAAAAATATAAAAAATATGAAATATTTAGTTAGAAGACTTCTGCTACACATTAGAGCTTATTTATTTAACTTCTTCTTCTTTCGGCTTTTTTCCCGGTTAGGGGTCGCCACAGTGGATCACCTTGTCCGCACACTGATTGGCAGTGGAGTTTTACGGTGTCGAGTTGCCAGCCCGGCACCCAACCTTCCACAGAAGGCACACTCACACGCACACCTAGGGCCAATTTAGAGTGTCCAATCCACCTGCAGCATGTCTTTGGGATGTGGGAGGAAACCGGAACACCCGGAGGAAACCCACGCGACCACAGGGAGGACATGCAGACTCCGCACAGAAGGCACCCCAGCCGAGGATCGAACCGGAGAACCTCTTGCTGTGAGGCGGCAATGCTAACCACTGCACCACCGTGGCCGCCCTAGAGCTTATTTATTTAACAGCTTCCAGAATTCAGATATAATATCAGGTATTCAACTTCCACTATAATGATAGTCTAGTAAAGCATTGTCAGTGTTTTCAGTTGTAGGACTGAATTCAGCTGGTTCACGTGTCCTTCATTTAGGCTCTCTTTGATATTGATATTGTTGCTGCCAGTATAATTCTAAACCTGTAAACAGTCATCAAAGGCTCTCAAGTGTCTCAGTTTTGTTAGGAAATCCCAATTTAAATGGCAAGTCAGCACTCTGTCCTGTCATCTCAGTTTGCACATTACAGTTCTGATTATGATCCGCTGGCTAGCCTACCTCAACTTCCTACCAGACTTACTTTAGCATTTTTTGAGAAAGAGAGAGAGAGAGAGAGAGAGAGAGAAAAGAGAGACAGAGTCATCTATCTAGAATGTATTTTGGAGTCCATTAAAAATATTAGTGTTGCTGATGCTTCTTTAGCCAGTTCTGCCACTTGCTCTGCTTCAAGCCAAATAGGATCATAAACCTGTAAATTAGGCCAAACAAGGTTCTCAAGTGTTCCAATTTGGGGGGGGGGGGGCATCTCCAGTTTAAATGGCTAATCAGTGGTCTGTCCTGCCATACCAATCTACATGCTACCAGTTCTGATTATGCTCCAACATTTCCTATCCCATCCATACATTGTGACTGAAATTTAGAACAGTCAATCAGTCCACCCAGCCAACATTTTATTTATTTATTTTTTTCCCTTTGGCTAGATCCTCAGCTTTGCCCCTCCTAATTGACTTGCTTTGGTGTATTTTTTTGAGAAAGACAGAAACTCATCTATTTAGGTTGCATCTTGTAACCCATTAAAAACTGAGTGTCAGTGACAGATACTGATTACTTTTTGGAGTCTCCTGTTCTATAGTTTAACTTTAGTATGCTTTAGTCACCGTGCCAGGGCTAATGTCAGCATGAAACTGGGACCACAATGAGCAGCTTGCTTACATCCTGCTGAAGGGCATAAACGAAGAGAGAGAGAGAGTGTGTGTGTGTGTGTGTGTGTGTGTGTGTGTGTGTGTGTGTGTGTGTGTGTGTGTGTGTGTGTGTGTGTGTGTGTGCGCGCGTGCGTCTGTGTGTGTATATATGTGTATATGCATGTATATATACAATAACAAGAAGCATTGTTGTAAAGTAAGTATTTCCATAAGAGCAGTAGTGTAATCTTGTCAGCACTGTCAGGCAGTTTGTGACAAGTTGTAAAAATCATCAGTAACTAAGACAATTCACCTCATTATTTGTAGCCATTGTTTCAGTAGTACCTTATCATCAGAGTGTGTGTGTGTGTGTGTGTGTGTGTGTGTGTGTGTGTGTGTGTGTGTGTGTGTGTGTGTGTGTGTGTGTGTATGTGTGTGTTTATAATGTGAGTATATGGGTATCAGCCAAATTAATCAAACAATTTAATCTAGGACAACATGACCACCTTACAGAGCACCAGAGTCGAATCATGGTGAATTGGGGCCCTAGGCAGGTTTATGGATCAGGGTCCCCCACACATACAGTAGCCAGCTAAATTGTTTTATGTGCAGACTGGTCTTTGAACAAGTACAGTACATTTCTATGTCTCCAGAATTTAGGATTGGGCACACACATATTGCCACTGTGGAAATCTGTGTAGTTTGCATGTGAATTACAAGGTACAACTGCCGGCAACTGTGTCTCTATTAGATGAGGCAGCCTGTAAATGCTTGACCACCCATGCCCAAGCCTACATATTTCCCTTAAAATAACCCTAGGGTATGAAAACTTGACAGATACATTTGGGAAGCATGGCTATAATTAAAGAGGCACCTTTGGATTGGTAGCCTAGTAATCACCTATGAACCTGTTTCAGCTACTGCAACCTAGAACAGAGCTACTTCAGTAGAAGGACAGGTTTTTAAATAGTTGAGGAACTGCAAACTGATATCCTTAATCTTGCAATTTAACTTTTTTTTTGAGGCTTTAAAATGAACTGTGAAAAAGTTAGCAGAAGCTTCCTCAATGCCACATCAGGGTAATTCAGGGAAAAAATTAAATGAGTATGATATGATCGAGAAGCTTTGTGGGATACATGTGACTCATAGTACTGCCATTTTATCTAAATGATGGGGAAGAACACTATGGCTCCTTGTGTCCATCATGTATCATGTAAAGGGAACTTGAAAATGATTCGAGGCAAAGGGAAAGCTGAAAAACAAGATCATATTTTGGGACCATCATGATAGTTATTATCATCCTCATCAGAATGGCCATTTGGCAGTGCTGCTGTAAAAGCTATCAAAATATAATAAAAAAGCACTTGTGATTGTGATGCATTAATATAGCACAGAATACTAAAATACACTGAAATAAACACATTTTGTATTTCCAATATGCTGTTTGTTTTCCATTAAATGCCTCAAAACAATAGTTTAATTGTAGACAACTATCATGATGGTCCCAAAATATTATCTTGTTTTTCAGCTTTCCCTTTTCCCCGAATCATTTTCAAGTTCCCTTTATATGATACATGATGGACACAAGGAGCCATGCTGTTCTTCCCCATCATTTAGATAAAATGGCAGTACTATGAGTCACATGCATCCCACAAAGCTTCATGATCATATCATACTCATTTAATTTTTTCCCTGAATTACCCTGATGTGGCATTGAGGAAGCTTCTGCTAACTTTTTCACAGTTCATTTTAAAGCCTCATAAAATAGCTGTGTACTAGGCTGAAGACCACAAGGGCCTTTTTAAGCCTAGCCACGCATCCAAAATCTCTGAAAAGTTCTGGTACCCTTGAAAAGTGTAAGCAGGGGCTTGGAAAATTAAATATTTACAAGCAAGGGCCTTGTAATGTTGTGACAAGTTTACAAATTAATATATTGCCACTAGGGTTATGATAGCATTTTAATAAGAAGCAGATTTGTATAGAACATTTCCAATACACAGCATTTTTCACAGTGCAGTGTGATTTTAACTAAAATGTGATAAAAAAAACATTGTTGAAGTTTCAAGTGAGATTTTTTCTTTAAATACCACTAAACAGAAGTTTAATAGCAGTTGACTGCTTTGCCAATATGATTTGCTACCATAGCTAAATGGACCTGTCTCTTTTTGACTTTTGGTGTTGTGACAGGCTTACAAATATAAGATGTGCCACCTACTACCTCCTAGGTCCATTTTTGATAGAATAAAAGCACTTTTTTATATTTAGTGAAAAGTATTTGCTGATAGTACACTGAGGTTTTGCTTTTTGTGCTGCAAGGAAAGATTTGTTTCAAGCAGTAATGTTTATGCTGTTGTAAATTTGTATATAAGAAGCTATAATAAAATAAAAGCAAAACTTAACTATGTCCTACTTATCTCTATAACTCTGATTTGCCCATCCATAAATATGCACAATGTTTGCTAATTAGATGCTCTTGATTTTAGTCAGAACTCACTAAATTTCAGCGGCTTTGTCCCTGATTCTCTCCTCTGGAGGTCGAAAGGTACAAGGTCACTTTTTTTAGTAACCAGTCACCGGTTATGTTCAAATGATCTGCAAAAAGTCTTGAACTTCCACCTGCTATGGTCACTAAGAGGTCTGTTGTTGGTGATCAGGAATACCAAGTAGGAGTGAACCTAAGCCAAGTTAAGTGGAATTTTATACTTAACTGACTATTATATAATACATTTATCCTGACTCACTCTCTGCTAAAGGCAAGAGAAGCATTTCCATTTTGCCATGTAAGTGTCCATGGTAGTTATTAACCATAGATTAACCCTTCACTCAAAACCCTTTCTAGGCTACATGGCTCTGCCTGTCATGAATGGAATCATGTATGGAGTTTCTCCATCATCTCTAAGGAGGCATAAATAACTTGTTCTTAAAAAAAAAAAAAAAAGAAAAACTTCCTTAGACTGTCACAATCTTAAACTCAACTCTTGCCTTAATCAATAAGGTTCACAAGAAAGTTGTCTATGCACAACTCAATCCCTTCCACAAAGAATATTGCATTTGTGACCTATTTCAGTCTGAATTTCACTCCAGGTTAAAGCCGGCATTCATAGTTAGTTACACAAATGTGCTGAGGCTATCAGCAATGTTCATGGAGGAGTTCAGCTGAGCTGCAGTTCATAGAGGCCATTTAGACATAAATGCAATAACTTCAAATGTGCTTATGTAAATTTTGAAATAATGAGGTGGAAATGAGGAGTGATATAAAACGTCATATGCTAATGAAGTATGTTTTATACCATTTGTGATTCATAGTCAAATATTGCTGCTTTTCCACACTGGTCACAGATGCTCTATATAAACAGAAGCTTCACCAAAATTGTTAGAGTTGTAGTCGATGAAAATGCTATCACTTGCTGAGAGCTTTGCTATTTCTAGGGCTGAGTTGCTTGTCTTGGCTGGGTCAAAACCACGTGCCCCCAGTGGTGCTCACTGACCAAGAAGGTGAAATATAAGCAAAGGATTACTTATTATAACTTTGATAATCAGGAAATCCTTGATAGGTTTAGCATGGACAGAGATGTTATAAGGGTCGTAGAGGGTATGCTTGACCCCCCCCCTTATTGGCACTAAAGGAATGCGTGGACTTCCTATCCCTGTAGGCACAAAGGTATGCATAGCCATTACTATGCTTGGCACGGGAACCTTCCAGAGACAGACTAGAGACATGTTGAGGATTTCACATGTTTCTGCTTCAAGGATACTGCCGAAGTTCCTGGATGTACTCTTGGCACTTGTGGATCAGTACATCTATTTCCCAAATCAGTACTAAGTATGCCTTTTATGGGCTGGCACATTTCCCTGATATATGTAGTGTGATAGATTGCACTCAAGTTGCAATTATAGCCCCATCTGATCAATAGGGGGGCAGTACTACAATAGGAAGGGCTACCATTCCATCAATTGCCAGGTCATGTGTGATGCATGGGGGGTGCATCACCAATGCCTCTGCCTAGAATCCTGGCAGTGCACATGACTCCCATATCTTATAGGTTCATAGGTTCATAGGTTCATACTAGGCTATCTGCCCAAGGGCATTTACAAGCCTAGCCCATAGTTTTGTGGCTTACGCCACCCCTTTAGTATGGGGAACTATACCCATTATTTTGCTGTGCCTCTGTCGAGCAGTGACACTGAGGTAATCCCTGGGGTATATCTGCGATCTCCCATCCATTGGTCAAGATTTCTCTTGAGCAAGGCCAGCGAGGTGCTCTGCCTCACATATACCGGGATTTTGTTCCACAGCATAGGGAGTCTTTGGGTGATGAATCTATCCCTCCAGCACGTCCTATTAATAGCCGTGTCGAGGTTTAAGTCTCTCGCCCTTGTGGCTCTGATGGATCTAGATTTTTTGAGGTGAAGCATATTCATCAAATCTGGGTTTGACATGGCCTTGTATGTTAGGCAAACGTCACCTCTGAGCAAGCGGTGCGACTGAATAGAGCTGGAGTTCTTTCAGTCGGGCAGCATAGGACAGATTTTGAGACCCTTTATCCTTTTGGTGAGGAACTTTTGTGGCCTCTCCAGCTGCTGCAAGTGTTGGGTCAGATACATTCCGAATGGGGCATTGTACTCAATCATTGGTCTGATGAGTGATGAGTAGAGGGAGACAATGACCTCCCTTGATCTAGATGAGAATCCCTTCATGATAAGGTGGGCAATGTAGAAGGTCTTCCTAACTACTTTAGCTACATGGGTGTCGAATGACAGACTACTATCAACCTGGGTCCCCAGGTCCCTGATAACTTCTTCTGTGCTCAGTGGATTGCCACCTATTTGGTAGCTAGGGGTAACCTTGTTTTTCCCGAAGGGTATGACTATGCATTTTTTGGCATTTAACTTTAGGCCATGGCTCTGGCACCAGTTATCCGTTTCTGTGAGACCCTTCTGAAGGATATCTGTGTCAGATGTGTTTTCTACTATGGCCCAGTTTGCAGTCATCTGCAAACTTTGTCAGCCATAACCCTCCTGTGTTTGCTTGTACTTGGAGAAGTAGATGCCAAACAAGAGTGGGCCTAGGACTGAGCCCTGTGGGACACCACTTGTGACAGGCTTTGAGTCTGACATGGCGCCAGCAACTCTGACCCTGTGGGTTCTGTCACTCAGCCAGTTTGCAACCCATCTTGTGATGTATGGGTTAATATTTAAGCTGCTGAGTTTTTCAATGATACCCGAGTGGGGTATTGTATCGAAGGCCTTCGCCAGATCGAGGTAGGCTGTATGGACTGCCTTTCCCTCATCAATGGCTTTGGTGACTGTTTCAAAAGTCAACCAAGTTTAAAAGGCATGATCTGCCTTTGACAAAGCCAAACTGGGTTGGATCCAAAGTCTGCAAATTCCCTATGTCTTTATTTATGAGGTCCATTATGATCCTCTCCATGGCTTTGCAGATAAGGCTTGTCAAGCTAATGGGCCGGTAATTTCCAGGGTCGGTGGAGGCACCGCTTTTGTGAAGTGGGACCACACTTGCAGTGCGCCACTCCCTGGGTCCCTATCCAGAGGTAAAGCTCTGATTAAACAGCTGTCCTAGCTGTGGGTTTAATTCCTCATTGAGTTCGTGGAGCACACAGTCCGGGACACCATCAGGTCCCATGGATGCTGTGTTTTTTGCTTTGGAGAGAGCAGTTCTCACTTGGGCGTTGGAGATGTTTGGGGGGCTGCAATCATTTGGTATAGATATCTCTCCTTTTGGGGGGGGGGAGAAGTTTGCACTGAACCTGTCAGCCAGTATGTTGGCAATGTCCGTAGGATCAGTAATCTTCACATCATTTTGAACTAGTTCTGAGCATATCTGGGAGTTTCCTCCCAGGTTTCTAACATAGCTAAAGAAGGCCTTATGATTGTCTTTTGAGTCTTTAGCTATTTTTCTCTCAAAATTTGCTTTGGATGATTTTATGAGAGCTCTTAGTTTTTTACTTATAGTGATCAAGGGTGTCTTACCTTTTAAGGATTTTGCTCTATCTTGTAGTAGCTTCCTCATTTTGTTGTAGAGTTTGTTTATGGCTGGGGTCCACCAGACTGGACGCTTGCCTTTGGTACAGAGAGTCTTTGTTTTGCTTGGGATTGCCTTATCCATGCAGTCCTGCAGGTGCTGGTAGAAGGCATTTGTAAGTGATTCAGCAGCATGTGTACTGTTTTCCGCCGGCTCGGGGGCCTTAAAGGAGACCACACTAGTCTTTAGAAGTGTGAAGTCGGCTTTGAGAAGTTCTTTACTGTGGTCTTTTTATTTCAGGTGGGGTGGGATGAGGACCTCCAGCGAGATTAGTTTGTGATCTGATCTCACCAGTGAGGGGTATACTTCCGGTGTTGAACATTGTGCTCCCATGTTCGTGATGATGAGGTCAAGTATGTTATCTCCTCTTGTGGGGATGGTAACTAGTTGTTCCATGGCATTTGAGTTTATGAATTCCAGGAACTTTTGGGCTAGGGTGTTTGGGCTTGAGTAGTGTTCCCAGTCTATATTAGGGTAGTTGAAGTCACCTAGTATGATGGTGTTTGGTGATACATTTATCCCCTCTAGTGTTTTCAGGAAGGCCATGTGAGGTTCCTGAGTTTGTGAGGGTGGCCTGTAACATGCTACAATTTGCAGAGCAGACTTGCCTATGGTTAATTGCACCTGGATGGTCTCCGATGCATCGTGCATTGCAACCAGTCTTGAGGTGTGGGAGTCCTTGATGAATATGGATACACCCCCTCCTTTCTTGGTATTGTCCGGATTTTGGGGCCGGAACGCATGATATGAGGTAAAACCTGATAGTGCTGGGGTGCTCTCAGGAGCCTTGAACCAGCCTTGAATCTGGCACACTAGTTCACTCTACCACCTCTTCCTGTATGACAGGATGCCCAGTAGTCATTGTGTCGGTAAGTGGAAAAATATATATATTTTTTTGTTGTTAGATTGTATTTAAGTAGTTATTCATGTTAAAATGCATTGCTGAATGCTAATTTTTTTATTTGTTTTTGTTTTGTTTTTTTTTCCTCACCCCACCTCCTTTTCTCTTTCTCTCTCTCTCTCTCTCTCTCTCTCTCTCTTTTCTAGGTGTTGCTGGATATCCACTGTAGCTATGCTCATGACCCCACTGACAAATCCAAGTGCAGCTATGGAGGAAACATAAAACATATCCTGTCCCAAACTTGTATTTTCATTGAGAGGGTCTTTGGCCTTCTGAAGACCTGTTTCAGGTGTCTGGATATGTCTGGGGTCAGCCAGTTACTGTACTCAGGATGTTTACTACATGTTGCATTCTGCATAACATGATCATGCACTGGTCTGGTGATGAAGGGACTCATGCTGTCATGGCAACTCCCAGTTCCTATCCCACTATGACTAATGATGGCCAGCCAGCAGCAGTACTAAAGGACCTCATGCAGCAGGCTTGTTCATGGCATGCAGATGCATAAGTAAAGAGGAGGAGTCTAGTCCAGAACTATGGACGATAACATTCAGATTAGTGTTTCCCTTCTTGTTAAAATACATTGAGTATAATTGATGTATGCAGTGATAATCTGTGGAATATGCTGTATAGTGCATGGTCTGCTATCACTATTCATCTGACATTCTAGCTCATCTTAAAATATTTTTTATTATCTGTTAGAATAGGTCTCATTGTGTTGTCATGTCTGAGTACACACTGATTTCTGCTCAGTGATTTTGAAAGGCATCAAAGAGAAAATATTTCACATTTTTGTCTGCTTTCATAAGTAACTTCTGCTTTATTGATTACTTAATTATACAAAAGTAAGGAATACTGACAACAGTGAAATACTTCATGAATTAACGCATTGCAAATGTAAAGAAAATGGCTTACAATGCTTTCTTTATATATGCCATTTCTTCTTTGGTTACTCTGTTATACAGCATATCAGATTAATTTTATGCTGTTGAACGCAATACATTCTGACTTCAGAAACTATCATTTGTGCAGTGGGGAGGGTGAAGTGGTAGTAGTGTTAGTTTATATCGCAGGATACTCATTTTAATGCGTCATTTGCTTATGATATATTTCTCCTGAAAATTTTTGTTTTTTACTATGTTTTAGGTACCTGCCACCCATAGGAATAGTAATCCACTTAGGATTGCTTTTTTGTCTAACTTTTCATTGATGGTGTACATACTAGTTTTACAGGGATGAAATGTATACATTTGCAGGCTTCTATCCCCCAAACTCCCATTCCAGTTAAACCAATAACTTTTGTCTTAAAAGCTGATTCACAATAGTTCAAAATCAAATGAATAACATACATCTTCTATTGATGGGATAGATGAATGTGCAACTGATTTGGAGGAGTGGCTACCATTAAAACTGTATGATTAGCTGATCTGATGTCATAACCTACTCGATGTAAGTCAGCCTGCTGTTACTGACCTGACACTGCTACATAACCATGATCATGACTTCAAATGTGAAGTTCTAGTAGGTATAAATGAATGTTGACATGGCTGTGTGAACTTTGTTATGCTTGTTCACTTTGACTTCTGACATTGCTGTCCTGAGAAGTAATGTTAGCATCATGTGATCTCCTCCATGTGTCCTGGCAGTACCCCATCCTATGCCCCTTGCAAGACTAACTGCAGCTTGACTCTGGTATGTCCTAACTAGTGTACAAATGGAGGTGGCCACTGACGCTTGGTGTGCTACCATACTATAAATCAGTGGCACCATTGCATTATCCCTATTCTGTGCCATCTTGAAGTAGTGATTGAAGTTATCATGCATACACTTGAGGGCTTTGACCATTTCCAGCTGACTCTGTATGGCAGTGGTCTGAGCCCTATGGCACATTTAATGTTGGGCCAATACTTTACATGTTTCCTGGGGAAGCTGTAAGAAATTTCTGTGCTTGGCTCCCCTTTATAAAGGTGTCACTGTGGACACTGTTGCCTCTGAATGTCTGTCATCATCCTCAAAGTGTTCCGCTGGATTTGGAGATACCGGTGTAGATGTGCAGGAGTGTTCTTCCTGTATAACCGTGAATGTCATGTCAACTTGTGCTTGACTTTGTGTTGCACTGACACTTTCTGTGGTGTTACTAACATTTTTGGGGGTGAGAGAACCTGGCATTAAACTTGGGAACTGTTTCCCACTTCCCTCATGAATATTACTATGTTACTATCTTCAGCAACAGAAGCAGCACCCATTCTGCTGCTGACAGCATCCAAATGTATTGGTATAATTGAACTGTTTGCTTGTGATGCTGACCCTGTCAACAAATTGTTTGAAAATATTAATTGGCAATAATAATGCAGCAGCATACAGTAAAGTATTCTTACAAGGGGGGTAAGACTCTTACCATGCACACTGCCTTCATTTCCATTATTTGCTGATGTACAATGTTCATCTAATGATAATTGATTGTGACATTATTTAATTACACCGTTCTTTGTCAGCATTCTATAAATGTGTTCTATTGATTTTAATCAATCCTTCATGAACACATGAGTGTTGCTGCTGCTTCTGACATTGGTAAGATGGAGCAGTGTCCACACCACCTCTAATTATTCCAGTTCCACCATATTCTGTGCCACAGTCATACCCACAGATGGCTAGATGATATTCCTCATCTGGATTTAATTGAACTGGATTTGGAGGTCCCCCCCATAATGGTATGGGAAATTGCGTTCTGCCTGGCCTTACCTATAGTACATGCTACTATATCATTGGCCCTTTTCTTCCACTATGCCAGTGCTTGGTTTCTGCTTCCCACTGCATTGATTTCAATAACTACTTGATTCCAGGTCTTGTTCTTCATAGCTTGTCTGGGACCCCATTTACCAAAAAAAAGTTTCCCATATGTTCTAATTGCTGCCATGAGGACACGATTTTCCTTATGGATGACATTATCCTTTCTCTGCTTTGATTCTTTATTTTCCATGTAAAAGTAAAGGCCACAGTCAGAAAGTGTGACATTAATGTTGTTTGTTTGGATGTAATCAGCTTTTACAGAAAGTACTGGCCAAGTCTTTCTGCCACCCAGAACAACTCTTACCTAACACAATCTATAATTATCTAATTCATATCTCAATATAGCCATGTAAAATTGTAATGTTACCTACAGTTCATTCAAGTCATGAATACAATCACTTTTGTCACAAAAAAGCATTCTTGTCCTATCCTCTGCCATTTTTTATTCATCACTCCAAAAAAATCAGATTAATTATACTTGTCTGTTCATATCCTTAACACAGTTAAACCTCTGTAATATTTTTTACCCACGTATGCACAATCAGTAAATTATATCAGAGTAATCATCATTTCTGTCATCAGTAATCATTTCCACTGCTGCTGTCATGAAATCCAGCTTCAAAATAACAGAAATCTACAAATCAGTCCATGATATCATAACATGCACAACATACATGTAAGTCCATTGCACATGACCATTAAATCAATAATAAAATAATATTTTAAATGTTTCTTATTAAATAACAATATTTTTAAAAAAATTTCAAGTACTTTAGAAAGTCTGTAGTATTCTACTTCATTTGCACCTATCTCATCTATCGTTGAATTAATATGGTGATGCTCAATTTATTGGCGAAAACTGAAGCCGTTTGCATGTGTTATATGAAAATTTGAATAATTTATATGCATGTCTAGGAATCATAGTAGTATGCAAATGTGTTTTGAGATATATCAGTGAATTCCATCATTTCCCCAATTATGAACACACTTCCAAAGTAACATAAACGCACTTCAGACTGACATGGATGCGCTGCAGATTGTTCCGAAGCCTGCAGCATTCCAAAGGTATCCAGAGCTATCAGCAGGAATGTGCAAATCGCCCTCAACTTGCCAAAATCAAAATGTTGTTAAAAACAAAATGAAGTCATCTAAATTTTCGGTTTGCAGTAATCTGAAGTGTAATAAGAAGTTATGTACTCACCATAACGTTCCATCTGAGTAGATAAACTTCATTTGTCAGCAACCTATAGGTATCGGATCCAACTTCGGATCCGAGCCGGCAGTTTTCAACAGCTTAGATCCGAGCTCCTAGCTCCTCCCCCTACCCATAAACCCCTGCCAACCCTGACTGACCTCAGATCAAGTTTGCCCCCAAAGCAGCAACTGCTAAAGATTGATCAATTTCAAAGACCATCTCTGAAGACAACAAATGTGAACAATCAAAGGTCAGGGGGAAGGAGGAGGGGGACAGTTGCTGACAAATGAAGTTTATCTACTCAGATGGAACATTATGGTGAGTCATAACTTCTTAATCTGAAGTAGCTAACTTCATTTGTGCAGCAACCTATGGGACAGAGTCCCCAGCTACCTGAACTTTGGGCGGCCATCATGGAAGGATGCTCTGGACACTGCAGAGCCAAAGGATGCTCTCCCTCTGGAGATAATATCCAGCTTATAATGGTTGATAAAGGTATGAGATGAGGCCCAAGTGGCAGCTGAACAAATATCATCTAAGGATACCCTGGATCTAAAGGCAGCAGAGGTAGACATAGATCGGGTAGAGTGGGCACGGACTCCCTGAGGTGCGGGCCTACCAGAACTTTCATAAGCTAAAAGAATTCATTGCGAGATCCATCGAGACAATGTGACTTTAGATACCGATTTACCCAAATTCATTTTGGCAAAGGAGATGAACAACTGGTCGGATTGCCTATGACCAGATGTCCTGTGAATATAAAATCGAAGTTGTCTATGCACATCCAAAAGGTGTAGTTTGTATTCCCTTGTTCTGATAATTGGGAAAGAAAACTGGCAGGTTAATGGACTGATTGATATTTGACTCTGAAACAACCTTAGGGAGAAAAGAGGGATTGGTCCTGAGGTAAACTCTATCCTTGTGGAAGGTTAGATACGGGGGTTTCACACAAAGGGCTTGAATTTCAGAAACTCTTCTAGCCGAGGTGATGGCGACGAGAAAGGCCGTCTTCCAAGACAAATACTTGAGATCCACTGAAGCTGCAGGCTCAAAGGGGGAAGCTGTCAAGGCCTGAAGCACTAACGTCAAATCCCATGGAGGTACCACTTCCTTTACCGGAGGTCTGAGCAGGAAGGTGCCCTTCAGAAAGGTCTTGCACAGTTTTGAAGTGATCAAGGGACGCAGATCATGTACGACATGGTAGTGAGAGATAGCTGCTAGTTGAACCTTGACGGTGGAACAGCTAGCCCCCTGGTGAAACAGTCCTGATAAGAAGTCTAACACAGCAGGTAAGGGAGCTGTGAAGGGATCCAAGTTTTGACGTTCCGCCCAAATAGAGAAATGTTTCCATTTGCTACTGTAAATCTTCCTAGTAAAAGGCTTGTGGGCTGCTACTAGAATATCTTTAACTGGGGAAGAGATGCCGGGAGTCCTAGCTACGAGTGGAACTGGAGCAGCCAAGCAGTGAGCTTGAGACTGACCAGGTTCGGGATTGGGAGACCCAGAGGGTGGGAAATAAGATCTGGGAGGGGATCTAGAATCCAAGGAGGATTCACCAGATGAGACCAAAGGTAAGGAAACCAGGTTAGACGAGGCCAGAATGGGGCAATGAGGATAATCCTGCTCCCCAACCGACTGGCTTTCTGTAGAAACGTTAGCTTCAGGGGGAGAGGTGGATAAGCATAAAGCAGACCGGGAGGCCAAGCATGCACCAGAGCGTCTCTCGGGGATTCTCTGACTTGGAGAATTAAAGCGAAATAGCTGCTGCATTTGGTGTTTGAAGGAGAGGCGAAAAGATCGCAACAGGGCTGCCCCCACTTGGCAAAAATCTGATTCGCTACATGCGGATTGAGAGACCACTTGTAAGGGGAAAGGATGGTGCTACTGAGTCTGTCCTCCAGGATGTTGGACCATCCTGGAATGTGCATTGCAATGAGAAAACGGTTGGTGGAGATCGCCCATTCCCACACTCTCATGGCCTCTCGACAGAGTGGGTAAGACCTGGTTCCCCCATGTTTGTTGATGTACCAGACAACCGACATGTTGTCTGTCTGGATCGCAATCATCCCTACAGGAAGAAGGTCCTGAAGTGCTTGCAACGCTAACAACATTGCCCTCATCTCTAGGACATTGATATGCAAAGAGGTCTCCGTGTTGTTCACGTGCCTTGGACAGTCCTGCCCAAAGAGTGCCCCCCCACCTGAGGCGAGAGGCGTCCGTGGTCACCGTGGCAAGGGGAGGGGCCATAGAGAAGGAGCGTCCCATGTGGAGGTCCGGAGATTGCAGCCACCATACGAGAGCCCTCTTGCAAGCCCTGCTGAGGGAAATGGGATGACTCAGAGGGTAGTGACGAAAAGACCACTGGACTTGGAGGGTCCATTGCAAGACCCTCATGTTCAGACGTGCCATTGGCAATAAGTTGATTGCCGCTGCCATTGAGCCTAGAGCCCTCAGGACCAATTCCGCAGGAGGAGCTGAAGATAGAAGGATGGCCCGCACATGAAGCCTCAGGGTTCAAAGTCGTTCTGGGGTTAAGAAGGCTACAAGATTGATTGTGTTTAACCTGGCTCCGATAAAATCTATGACCTGAGTCGGGGTGAGAGAAGATTTGTCCATATTTATTGTGATCCCTAGCCAGGGAGCAAGGTGAAGAAAATAGTTCCTGGCTGTGCAGAGTAGATGCCTTGTCGGGGCGGTCAGGAGCCAGTCGTCCAGGTACGGAAAAACCTGAATTCCCTGGAGCCTCAGGTGGGCCGCTATCACTGCTAACACTTTGGTGAACACCCTGGGGGCTGAGGTGAGACCAAAGGGGAGAACCCCGAATTGGTAATGACTGGCTCCTAGCCAGAAGCGGAGAAACCTCCTGGATCGTCTGTCCATGAGAATGTGGTAGTACGCATCCTTGAGGTCTATAGAGCACATCCAATCATTCTCCCGTAATAGGGGGAGAATGGATTGAAGAGTGACCATCCGGAGCTTCTCTTTGGTTACTGACAGGTTCAAGAGGGAGAGATCGAGGATTGGCCTTAAGTCCCCCATCTTTTTTGACACCAAAAAGAACCTGGAGTAATAACCCGATCCAAGCTGGTCTGGGGGGACGTGTTGGATGGCTCTTTTTTCTAGGAGCTGCTGAATTTCCATGGCTGTGGCCTCCCTCTGATCGGGTGTGACATCGGGGAGGTGCTTGGGGAAAGAGGGGGGTAAGAGAAGGGAATCTGGTAACCTCTGGATATGATGCGAAGCACCCAGCGGTCTGCTGTGATGGACTCCCAAGCTGCCAGGTGCCTTGAGAAACGTCCCCTGACTGCCTCCAGAGTGGAGCAGTTGGGCAACCCCTCAGGGCTGCTGTGTGGGTCGATCAGAGAAGGGTTCTCTGGACCCAAAGTTCTTTGGGCCCCCTCTGCCTCTAGGGTGGCATCCTCCCTGTCCTCTGCTGCTGCGGAAGGACTGGGGATCCGGAGCGGACTGGGACTGTTGCGACTTCCGGAACCACATCTTCTTCTGTCCCTTTTGGTTCTTGGAGAAGGACCTCTGGGGAGCAGAGAAGCGGACTCCGATAGCACACAACATCTTCCCATCCTTTTCGCTCTGGACCAAGGTGTCAGGAATGGTCTTCCCAAATAGGGTAGAACCATCAAAAGGGGCATTTGCGAATGACGCCTTAAAGGGTTCCGCGAAATCACAATGCCGGAGCCAGGCCTGATGCCTCATGATGAGGCCTGCTCCACTGGCTCTAGCGGCTCCCTCCGTGGCATGGGATAGTAGCCGCATAGAGGTATTGGAAATGGACCTAAGAGTCACCATACGGTTGGAGTACAGCTGTCTGTCCCCCACCGACATGGACTCCGGGGGCGACACAGCGTATTCCTTAATGAGATCCCGCTGCAGTCAAATAACGTGTGCCATATAGTTCAGAGACCTAACCGAGAAGGACGCTGAACTAAACACCCGCTTCCCTAAGCAGTCCAGCGATTGGGACTCCTTGCCCGGGAGGTGGACCGAGGGGCTCTCTTGAGCTAGTTCCCTCTTAGTGGCTGCCGCCACCAACATGGCATCTACCGGGGGGACCCTTGCTCCAATGGGGCCTATCCACAAGGGGACTAAGGATCCTGTCAGGGCGCTTCGGGACTGGCTCCACAGTGTCCGGCTCCTTCCACTCCCTGGTGGTAATCAGGTCCACCAGGGGGTCAGCAGGAGGGGACACCCAAGAGGTAGAAGGGCCTGCTTCAAACGCCTCCAGGAACACGGACTCGTCCGAGGTCAGCTTTGGGGCAGACCACCCGCCTCTGATCCTGAGCATTTCCATGATGTCTCCAAAGGAGACATCCTCGGGTGGTGACCTTGGGGAGCCTTCCCCTTCCTCCAAATCCTTGTCTTCAGTCAAGGACTCAAGGGAGTCCACGTGCCTCCTATTGCACTTCCGCTTGTGGGGGATCTCCTCGGGGGGGGCTGTCCGAGGAGGCCTCACCAGCAACATCCTGTTCCAAGGGAACGACCTGGGACACTGAAGCAGGCTGTCCCTGGGGCCAGGTGATGGAAGTCGGACCCAACAGAGAAGGAGTGCGGGGTGGAGCCATGGCAAGGACCGGGGGCCTGGAAGCAGTCAACAGAGCCCTCTCCACCATGTCGAACGCCGAGGGAGAGCCACTCTCTCTGGGATCCGAGAGCAGACCCTCACTCAGATCCGACAAGTGGACCGGGGCCGGTGCCGAAGCAATCGGATCTGACAGACCAGTATGCTCTGACCTGGATGGCGCCAAAGGCATACTGAAACCCTCGGATCCGAAGCTCAGCCCTCATCTCTGAGAGCTTGGATCCGACAAAAATGGACCCGACAGGCTCGAGGGAAGTGTCGGCGCCGAAGTACCCGAGACTGTCGGCGCCGACACACCGCCGGTTCCAAGACTGCCTGGCTCCGAAGGCTCCAAACCTGGGAAGCGGGATGGAGAAGGAGCTATCGGGGCAAAGAAAGGGGTCGAGCTCCCCCCTGGAGGGGGGGGGGAGGCAGGAGCACTCCCATCTGCAGTTGGACCTGGAGGAATCTTCGCATCATCCGGTCCAAATCTGCATCGGAAAGGCTGCGAGTGGATCTCGACGAGGCCACCGAGGCAGGTCGGGAGTGCCGCCTCGATGACCTCGAAGGAGATCGGGTCTCCTCCTCCTCAGGACCCGGTGAAAAACAGGGAGACCGGATCCAAGAGGGAGGAGACCGGGAAGCCCTGGAGGGAGAAGACCGCTTAGCCGGGGGGGGGGGCCAACGTGGAGGCCTTGGCCCTCCACTTGTGGTGCTTCTCCCTCCTTTTGTCTTTCCTGGCCTCCCTGCCCTGTGGGCCTACAGTGGGAGGTTGAGTCCCAGCTGGGGGGAGAGAGGCAGGAGTCCTACCGTGGCTTCCACCGTGGCTTCGGCGGCAGCCACGGTAGGACCGGAGGCCAAAGCCGAATCTGGGGGCAAGAGACCCGCCAGGATCAGCTTGGATCTCCGGTCCTTAAGTGCCCTGGGGTTGATCGCCGCACAGATGGAACACCCAGAGGAAAGGTGTCCAACCCCAAGGCACAGAATACACCGAGTGTGGCCATCAGCCGGTGAAAGCTTATTGCCACACAGTGCATTTGGAGAAGATTGGTTTTGGGGCCTCAGACATTTTAAGCTAAGGAGGACACACTCATTAGGCCCCAACACACGCACACAGACCCTGATGAACCAGCGAGGGAGAGGAAGGGAAAATTATAACTAAAGTAAGAGTTAAAAACTAGGGTTTACAGATCAAAGGGATCTAAACACACAACACTCACACTAAAGGCATAGAAAAGGAATAGGTTTTCTGTTTTTCTCACAAACCAAACGACCAAGCCTGGAGCTCTAAAACCCAGCTGCTGACGACAAGCACGGCAAACTAGATCTGAGGTCAGTCAGGGTTGGCAGGGGTTTATGGGTAGGGGGAGGAGCTAGGAGCTCGGATCTAAGCTGTTGAAAACTGCCGGCTCGGATCCGAAGTCGGATCCGATACCCATAGGTTGCTGCAAAAAGGAAGTTACCTACTTCAGATTCCTTGTTCATCCACCATTGTTTGTCACATCCTAGCACTTCAAGCAAATAACTTCCTAAACATTAAAAGTAACACACACATAGTGACATTTATCGCCCTGCCCCCCCCCAAAAAAAAATAAAGTCAAATAAAAAGAAAAAAAAAGTGTGCTCTACCACATAACACATGCTGGTGTTTGGGTACAAAAAAATAACCTTTACCAATAAGCATTATCAATAAAATTATTAATCATATTTTTCTATTTTAATGAAGCATAGAAGGGAAAGGTAACTGGTTTCCTTTAAAAAATGTGTGACAAAGCAGTTTTGGTTAAACCAAACTTGCTAATAATATCAATAGGTGTTGTAATGACCATGCTAGCAGAAAGGGTTTGGTTAAGGTGATGGCATACTCCACAGGGAGTGGTTCTATCCCTGATTAATACATCCCTGACCATACTTCCCTTATTCTGGCTCTTGGAAAGATGGCAAATCCTGTGAATGCATGAGGCCTAGCTCCTAGCTGGTCTGATAAGGAGACCATGATCAAGCTCTACCTTCTGCATAATTCATATCCGGAAAAGATTGAGAAGTGCACAAAACACACTACTTAGAAAAAGATCACTATCTGACAGAAGCTGGGTAACCACCTATCAACCATGACAGGTATAACCCACTCCGACCAGCAATACCATCACTGTTACGATGATTTGCAGAAGCATAGTGCTGACTAGCTGGCTGAGTGAGCAGACCAAATATGCAGTGAGAAGGCCAAAGTTCTTCAGTAAGTAAAACAAAACTGGTTTCCTAAATGAGTCATTTTAAAAATAAAAAACAGTTTAACAAGTTTGCATAGCTACAGGTATTTTCTAAGAAAGATATGTGTACCTGAAAATATTACTTGTAGTGCTATTATGAAATGCATAGGAAATCATTAGCATGTTTGTAATCATAAATAAATCTTTTTAACAGAGATGCATATCAGTAATGTGCTAACGTTTAATAATATATACAGATGTCACATAAGTTTATTAAAATAATAATCTGTACATGTAAATCTGTAAATCATGCACTGGGTTACAAATAGAACTGGTTGTAATTGGACTGATAAGTAATGAAATTAAAATTACAGTTACACATTTTTAATGTTTTACTATTGCAAAAAAACTATTTACAACAGTTATATTACCCATAGCCAATTATGTGTAGAACATAGAAATATAACTAAAACAGTTGCTTAACACAGTTGTTTGTTCAAAAGTATTTCTAACTGCATGTTCAATATGGTTGAAGTCTCACACATCACACCCTAGTTAGACTGCAGGTTGAGGGAGAGGGTGGGTTTGCTATGCCAGGTGAATGACAAGCACAAACTTTATTAAGAAATGTTTTACTTCAACATTACCTGTCGAATCAGACAAATTTGTACAGAAAAGGAAATGCAAACTTCCATGAATTAGTACATTTCTCTGTTTGTGAATTCTTTATACATGAACACAGTATTACATGTATTTTGAAAACAATATTACACACACATTTCATACTTAGTTTTCTCTTGAATTACAGAGAATATTGGCACAGTATTGTTCCAATTCATATTGCCATGCATTTGTAAGAGAAAGTTAAAAACACAACAAAAAGGAGTTAGTGCTTAGACAGGAATAAAGACATATTTATATTAATATGTTTAAGAAGTGCAAGCTGAGGAAGAAATTAACTACAACCACCAGCAACAACAGCAAAGAGTAGAAAGATTTGTTGAGTCTTCTGGCAAGTATAACTGAAGTCCGAGAGAATTATTTGTTTTACTAGTTTGTATGCATAAGAAGCATGGAAAAAAGGATTTAAAGTCATTCTAGTCCTATAAAAATAAAAGAGAAATATGTGCTTGCACAACTGCTGTACGCATTTTTCAACTGTTTTCTTTATTGGTGGTAAGACAATTATTTTTATAGCTTTGCTGATGAATGAAATGCAACTGAAGTTGTTACATTTCAAGCTGATATTGCTTTTAACCTGATTACTTTGAATAATTACAGAGTATTTTAGTACTGTATTGTATGTATTTCATGCACATGACTAGAGAGGAACACATACCCCTTCAAGAAGGCACAAGCCCTTGCCATTTTAATTCATCAGAAGTGTGCAATGCACTACTCATATCCTTCTTCTAAAGTACAAAAGCACTTCCCAAATCACTACTCCACTGTCTGCATAAGCAATTCCTGTACACTAGTTTTACTTCAGTAAATATTTTACTGCACTTTATCAATAGTGTATGGAATGGCATGTAAACATTATTGTGTGGAATTATTGTGCTTTTTCTGTTTTGTTACTCCCCACCCCTTTTTACCCAGATTTTCTTATTCTGATTATGCATTTCTTTCTCCTTTATTGTCTTGTTTCTCTCCCATTTATTTTTCCCTTTTTTTGCAGCTTCATATCCCTCAGAAACAGGCCAGGCATGTACCTCCCATACTAGGGACAGATCACCCACTGCCCATCCAAAGATATCCTTGCAGGGCACAGGTCCTGCAGGCACTCTAATATATGACAGCCTGACAAGCCTCACAGAAAGGGGACTTTGGAGCTTGGTAGAGGATGTATTGGTGGAGACAGTGGACAACAGAATTGAGACAGTCAAAGCCTCTCTCTTCCCTGTGTAGAAGACACACTTTCCCATTTTGTGCTAACCACCACACCAACACAGGCCCCTATCTCTCATCATCGGGGACCTACACTGCATGTTTGAGGTTATGTGGACTGGGGCTCCAGCTTGCACCTCTTCAGCCTTTTTTCACTTATCCTTTCTCTTAAACCCTCTTACCTTTCTCTCATACACACCACCCTCGCATATAAAAAAAATGTGAAAAAATAGGGTTGTCAAGTTATAGATCACTAATGGTGTGTCTTTAAGGACTCTGAGTGTTTTTTTTTTCTTATTTTTTGTTGCCTTTCTCTTCCCTGTATCTTTCCAGGACAGTACTTTGCAACTTTCTCCTGACTTGCCTGTCCAACATAGCATTATACTCTATCAGTTCATTAAAAAAAAATAAATAACAATGAAAATCTTTTATTCTTCTCACTGCTCCTCCTAACTCTGGAGGCCAAGGATATGATAATCTAGAGCAAAGATTCCTTAAAATCTATTCTCTTTGTACGAAGCCCTTTATTTGCACTCACATTCATACCCATGCCAAATCCACTATTCCTTCCCACAATACGCAGTTCATTATGATACCGACAACAAATAATCCTAATACTAGTTACACCTGCTCAAACACATTTCCTTAGTCTGTAGTGTAGCTAAAATTTTAGAAAAAGAAACTTCACAGTACTGTAGGCAGTTGACTTCATGAATAAATATGGCACCTTGAATAAGAACCCTTATGTTTCAAAGAAGGTCACAGTACCATAACTGCTAACTTGCTTGTAACTGACAAAATACTTCAACAATTCCATGGCAGAAAGCCCATTGTCAGTTTTCATAGACCTCACTAATGCTTTACAAGCTATGCAATCATTCCATTTAAATATATACACTTTCTTCAATGAAGCCCCAGGGTGCAGAGGGATAACGCCCTGACTCTGCACCATATGACCCATGTCTGAATACTGACACAAGAGATGGAGAGACAGGGTCGGGGAGGATGGAAGTGACTGCTCATATAGCCCATCCCAAGGAAAGGCAGCTCAGTTTATTACATTAGTGACACCTGCACATAGACAAAATATTTGAAATCCCTTCCAGTGAATCCCCTCCGCCTATATGATTTAACATATATATCAATATTCTTATTGCTTTCAAGGTGGAAACCAGTACCTCCAGTTTGGCATTGTTTGCTTGTCTCTCTGCAGTTTGACTTTCACTACAGGGCTTTCCATTACTGTCTGGGCAATCCATATATCCAGGCTCTGCAGAAGCTAATAATGTGATAACCCGTTCTGAGAGGCTGAGCTCCTAGCCCACAAATGTCTTTATGACTATTACTCCCCTACCCATGAATGTCACATAGTTTATCTCTCAGTAACAACCAGAAATACAACATTGTTGCTTTATTTTAACTTAAGTCACTTTACAGTGGTAGACTCCATCAAACTAGTCCCATACAGCACACACAAAAAGGGAGGAATGAGTAAGAATAAAAAAACACCTTTGTATTCCACTTTTGCAATTATGTTGTTCTAGTCGAGTCACTCATGAACAAGTTTTTTGATGCACCTGCAGCAAAATCATGAAATATATATATATATATATATATATATATATATATATATATATATATATACATACACACATATATTTATGTGTGTATGTGTAGATATAGATATATGTATGTATATGCATGCATATAGCTTCTATGTGTGTTAATACTGAATAAGATCCAGAGAAGAGTTTCATACAACACAGCTGCAGTTGAGAATATATATTTACAGTATTTACGACAGTGTGGAGAGTAATGTGATTTGTCACAAAAGCAGCATAAGACAATGTTAGTACATTTAAGTTGGGGACCTTGGTGTATACACGTCATGACAAAACAGCATACAAACATATGCATTTTACAGTGTGCTATAAGTTATCATACAGTGCTAAAATGAGACTTAAAGGCTCAGATCAACATAGCTGGTTCTTTTACTTTATATCTGGGTTTATAAAAGCAGACACATTTTTTGACTTCCATTAGATGTTCTTTTAATAACTTTTTAAAGTTTGACAGAACTGTAGTGTCTCTGATTTTTTTGTTTCTGGTAAATTGTTCCATGCTGCCGGGGCTATTTTAACAAAAGCTTTTGCCTTCATAATCTAGTAAATGTGAGTCTATAGAGAGACATACATCATGCATTTCTAAGATCATAACTACTTGCTCTTATTTACAATTTATTCTTAAATGGTAGTCATAACTGTAATGCAAAAATGTTGAGAGTGATGGAATTTAGAAGGATGGTTGCTCTATGACAGACAACCAATTATTCTTTGTTAAGGTTGCACGATGTTCTAAATGGGGACTTAAGTGCATAAATCTTAGCATCAGATTAAATCAGTTCTAGTTACTTTTTTTATTAATTGAGTTAGTCCTTGTTCTGCTAAAATGTCTGTAGTGAACTATTTATGTCTCCTTAGCATGTTTATACTCAAGTCACCTAGGATTATTATTATGCTTTGAGAGGAAGAAGCTGGTTCTATTATTTGGAGTAGAAGGTTCAGAAGGTTATTTTTCTGAAGGGAAGTGGAAGTCTAGACCTTAGTATAAAGAATGTGTTTGAAGTGGAATTGTAATTATGAGCCATTTGGAGTCTGTGAGAGTAGTGTTGGAAGCTTGACGTAATAGTTACTAAAGTTTTGTATAGTATCATATTTCTTTTGTCTATACTTTTAGAAAGTTTCATAGTTTCATAGTATCTGCCCTGGGGCATTTGTAAGCCTAGCCATAGTGATGTGGCTTTTGCCACCCCATGAAATGGTACAAAAATGTACAGAGTAAATCTAGAATACTGTGCCTCTGTCTAGTAGTTGACACAATGAAGGTCCCCTTATATAATAGAGTTAGTTTACTGTGCCCCTGTCTAGCAGTGACACAGATGTGACCCCTGGGGTAAACTTACGATCTCCCATCCACTCATCAAGATTTCTCTTGAAGAGAGTCAGTGAGGGGCTCTGCCTAATACGAACTGGGATCCTGTTCCAAAGCATGGGAAGCCTCTGGGTTATGAATCTATCCCTCCAGCATGTCCTATTCATACTTGTGCCGAGGTTTAAGTCTTTAGCTCTCGTGGTCCTGATGGATTTGGATTTTTTGAGGTGGAGCATGTCCATCAGATCCTGATTGAACATGGCCTTGTACATCAGGCAGAGATCACCTCTGAGCAGGCGGTATGCTACTGAATAGAGCTGAAGTTTCTTTAGTCTGGCAGAATAAGACATATGTTGGAGACCCTTGATCCTTTTGGTCAGGTACTTTTGTGGTCTCTCCAGCTGTTGCAAATGCTGGGTGAGATACATACCAAATGGGGCATTGTACTCAATCATGGGTCTGATGAGGGAGGAATATAGGGGTACAATGACATCCTTGGATCTGGATGTGAATCCCTTCATGATGAGGTGTGCAAGGTAGAATGTTTTTCTAACCACTTTGGCAACGTGGGTGTCAAATGAGAGGTCGCTGTCTACTTGGGTCCCTAGGTCTCTGATTACTTTTTCTGTACTCAGTGGGTTGCTGTCTATGTGATAATTTGTGGGTACTTTGTTTTTTCCAAAAGGGATGACTATACATTTTTGGCATTTAGTTTAAGGCCGTGACTACGGCACCAGTTGTCCGTTTCAGTGAGGCCTTTTTGTAGGATATGTGTGTCTGCTGGTGTATCGACTATGGCGCCTAGTTTGCAGTCATCTGCGAACTTTGTCAGCCACAGCCCTCCCATGTTTGCTTTAACATCTGAGAAATAAATGCCGAACAAGAGGGGACCCAGGACAGATCCCTGTGGGACACCACTTGTGACTGGCTTTGAGTCTGACATTGCTCCAGCAATTTTAACTTTATGGGTTCTGTCCTTTAGCCAGTTTGCAACCCATCTAGTGATATAAGGGTTTACTTTTAAGCTGTTTAGCTTATCTATGATGCCTGAGTGGGGTATTGTGTTGAAGGCCTTAGCCAAGTCCAGGTATGCTGTATGGACTGCTTTGCCCTCATCAATGGCTCTAGTGACTGTTTCGAAAAAGTCAACCAGGTTTAAAAGGCAGGATCTGCCCTTTACAAAGCTGAACTGGGTGAGGTCAAGTGTCTGTAGGTCCCCTATGTCTCTGTTTATGAGTTTCATAATGATTCTTTCCATAGCTTTGCAGACCAGGCTAGTTAAGCTTATGGGGCGGTAGTTTCCAGGGTCTGTAGAGGCACCCCCCTTGTGGAGTGGGACCACTGTTGCTGTACGCCAGTGTTCAGGTACATATCCCGAAGTAAGGCTAAGGTTAAATAGCATTTTTATGTGTGGGTTTAGCTCCTGTTGGAGTTCACGTAACACGCACCCCGGGATACCGTCAGGTTCCATTGATGCTGTGTTTTTTGCTTTGTTTAGGGCGGTTCTCACTTGGACCTCTGAGATGACAGGGAGATTACATTCAGTTGGGATAAGTATTTCTTCTTTTGGGGGTGAAGGAGGGGAGAAATTTGCACTGAACCTGTCAGCCAGAATGTTAGCAATATCTGTGGGTTCAGTGTATTTTTTGTTGTTGTGAACCAACTCTGAGCATATCTGAGGGTTTCTGCCCAGGTTTCTAACATAGCTGAAGAAGGCTTTGTGGTTATCTTTAGTGTCCTTAGCGATTTTTCTCTCAAAGTTTGCCTTGGATGTTTTATGAGAGAACGTAGTTTTCTGCTAATGTTGATCAGAGATGTCTTCCCTTCATGGGATTTCGCTCTGACGTGCAGTAGCTTCCTTCTTTTGTTATACAATTTGTTTATGGCTGAGGTCCACCAGACAGGATGCTTACATTTGGTGGAGAGGGACTTGGATTTGTTTGGGATTGCATGATCCATGCATTCTTGGAGATGTCCATAGAAAGCATTTGTGAAGGATTCGGCATTGTGGGATGTGGTATCCACTGGCACAGTGGGCTTAAAGGATACCATCTCAGTTTTAAGAAGAGTGAAGTCTGCTTTTGAGAAGTTTTTCACTTTGGTCTTTTGTGCTGGGGGTGGAGGTGGGATATGTATATCCAGGGTGATTAGTTTGTGGTCAGATCTCACTAGTGAGGGGTATACTTCGTGTGGAGCATTTTGTCCCCATGTTTGTGATGATCAGGTCTAGTATATTATCTCCCCAGTGGGAGAGGTGACTAGTTGTTCCAGTGCATTTGAATTTATGAATTCCAGGAACCTTTGGGCTAGGGTATTAGGGCTAGAATAATGTACCCAATCTATGTTTGGGTAGTTGAAGTCTCCCAGTATGATGGTATTTTGTGATACATTCATATCCTCCAATGTCTTCAGGAAGGCTGAGTGGGGTTCTTGAGATTGGGAGGGTGGTCTGTAACATGCTACCAGTTGAATAGCAGTTTTGCCTATGGTTAGTTGCACCTGTATGGTCTGTGATGCTTCATGTGTTGCTACTAACCTGGAGGTGTGGGTGTCCTTTATGAATATGGACACTCCCCCTCCCTTTGTGGTTCGGCCCAGGTTTTGGGGCCGAAAAGCATGATACGAGGTATAGCCTGGTAGTGCTGGGGTGCTCTCAGGAGCCTTGAACCAGGTTTCAGTTACTGCACAGACGTCGATGTTCTCCATGCTGAGGAGTACATCAAGTGCCTGCATCTTGAGATTTAGACTTCTGGCATTGAGCAGCATTACCCTTAGTTTTTTTCCATTTTTGTTTTCTAAGGAGGTGGGTTTGTCTTTTGAGCCTTGCCTAAAAATGGCACTATGGGGGTGGCAAGAACCCTAGCCAATATCTGGAAGCCCAGTGGTGACAGGTGTAAGCCATCCCTTGCGAAGCAGCGTGGCTTGTCCAACATATCATCCCAGGCAGACAGACATTGGATCCCCTTAGAATGACACCAGTACTTGAGCCAATTGTTAAAGCTGATCATCTTGTCTTTGTATTGTGGTATCATTCTTGGTGAGGGCAAGATGCTGCTCAGGGTCAGGGTCATACCAGCCTGGGCTACACAATCGGAGAGCTCCTCTATGTCTCTTTTCATGTAGTCCAGGGAGGTACGTCTCAGGTCATTCACACCAGCATGGACAATGACGGAGTCATATTTGTACTTGCTTTGGAGTGACCTGAGTGCATGTATTATGTGGCGGATCCTAGCTCCCAATAGACAGCTTACAGTCACCTTCTAAGTCTATAGTTACAGAGTTAATTATAATTAAAAAAGATGTTTCATAGGTACAAGCCAGTGCATTTCTTTGTGCCGGTCCCAAGCCTGCATAAATGGGGAGGGTTGCATTAGAAAGAGCATCCGGCGTAAAATTTTGCCAAATCATACATGCAGACAACAGTACAGATATACATACCAGATCGGTCGAGGCCCGGCTTAACAACGACCGCCACCAGTACTGTTGGCCAACAGGGTGCTGGCGGAAATTGAGCTACTGTTGGCCAAAGGAGGAGAAGAGGAGGAAGGCATGCCCGAAGGCAGGTAAAGGCTAGGACTGTGATAGTGTGGGTCGGAACTTTGAATGTTGGCAGTATGACTGGTATAGGGAGAGAGCTAGCTGATATGATGGACCGAAGGACGGTTGGTATATTGTGTGTGCAAGAGACCAGATGGAAGGGGAGCAAGGCTAGGTGTATCGGAGCTGGTTTCAAATTGTTTTATCATGGTGTGGATGGGAGGAGAAATGGTGTAGGCATTATCCTGAAGGAACAGTATGCTAAGAGTGTCTTGGAGGTAAAAAGAGTGTCGGATAGAGTGATGTTTATGAAGCGGGAAGTTGATGGTGTAATGATGAATGTTAGTGCATATGCTCCACAAGCTGGGTGTGCAATGGATGAGAAAAAAAATTTTGGAGTGAGTTAGATGAAGTGGTGATGACTGTACCCAAGGGTGAGAGACTGGTGATTGGAGCAGAATTCAATGGGCATGTTGGTGAAGGGAACAGAGGGGATGAGGAAGTGATGGGTAGGTATGGTGTTAAGCAAAGGAATGCAGAAGGTCAGATGGTAGTGGATTTTGTGAAAAGGATGGGCATGGCTGTGATTAATATGTATTTTAACAAGAGAGAGGAGCATAGGGTGACATACAAGAGTGGCGGAAGATGCACACAGGTGGATTATATCTTATGTAGAAGGGCCAGTCTGAAGGAGACTGGAGACTGTAAAATGGTGGCAGGGGAAAGTGTAGTTAGGCAGCATAGATGGTGGTTTGTAGGATGACATTGGTGATCAAGAAGAGGAGGATGAGTGTGAGGGCAGCACCAAGGATCAAATGGTGGAAAATGAAAAAGGGTAATTGTGAGGAGATGTTCAGGGAAGAGTTAAGACACTGGGTGGCAGTGAAGAGTTACCAAATAGCTGGGTAACTACAGCAGAGCTAGTAAGAGAGATGGCTAGAAAGGTGCTTGGTGTGACATCTGGAAAGAGGAAGGAAGACAAGGAGACCTGGTGGTTGAATGAAGAAGTACAGGAGAGTATACAGAGAAAGAGGTTGGCGAAGAAGAAGTGGGATTGTCAGAGAGATGATGAAAGTAGACAAGAGTATAAGGAGATGAGGTGCATGGCAAAGAGAGAGGTGGTGAAGGCTAAGGATAAGACGTATGAAGAGTTGTATAAAAGGTTGAACACTAAGGAGGGAGAAAAGGACCTGTACCGATTGGCTAGACAGAGGGACTGAGCTAGTAAAGATGTGCCGCAGGTAAGGGTGATAAAGGATAATGAGGGAAACGTACTCACAAATGAGGAGAGTGTGTTGACCAGATGGAAAGAGTACTTTGAGAGGCTGATGAATGAAGAGAATGAGAGGGAGAGAAGGTTGGATGATGTGCGGATAGTGAATCATGAAATGCAGTGGATTAGCAAGGAGGAAGTAAGGATAGCTATGAAGAGGATGAGGAATGGAAAGGCTGTTGGTCCAGATGACATCCTGTGGAAGCATGGAGGTGTTTAGGTGAAATGGCAGTGGAGTTTTTAACTAGATTGTTTAATGAAATCTTGGAAAGTGAGAGGATGCCTGAGGAATGGAGAAAAAGTGTTTTGGTACCGATTTTTAAGAATAAGGGTGATGTGCAGAGCTGTAGTAGCTACAGAGGGATTAAATTGATCAGTCACAGCATGAAGTTATGTGAAGGAGTAGTGGAAGCTAGGTTAAGAAGGGAGATGATGATTAGTGATCAGCAGTATGGTTTCATGCCAGGAAAGTGCACTACAGATGCGATGTTTGCTCTGAGGGTGTTGATGGAGGAGTACAGAGAAGGTCAGAAGGAGTTTCATTGTGTTTTTGTGGATTTAGAGAAAGCATATGACAGGGTGCCTAGAGAGGAGTTGTGGTAATCTATGAAGAAGCCGGGAGTGTCAGAGAAGTATGTAAGAGTGGTACAGGATATGTACTAGGGTAGTGTGACAGTGGTGAGGTCTGCGGTGGGAGTCTGCGGTGGGAGTGTCGGATGTGTTTAAGGTGGAGGTGGGATTACATCAAGGATTAGCTCTGAGCCCTTTCTTATTTGCAATGGTGATGGACAGGTTGACAGACGAGATCAGACAGGAGTCCCTGTGGACTATGATGTTTGCAGATGACATTGTGATCTGTAGTGAGAGTAGGGAACAGGTGGAGGAGACCCTGGAGAGGTGGAGATATGCTCTAGAGAGAAGAGGAATGAAGGTCAGCAGGACTAAGACAGAATATATGTGTGTGAATGAGAGGGAGGATAGAGGAATGGTGAGGATGCAGGGAGTAAAGGTGGCAAAGGTGGATGAGTTTAAATACTTGGGATCAACATTTCAGAGTAATAGTGAGTGTGGAAGAGAGGTGAAGAAGAGAGTACAGGCAGGATGGAGTGGGTGGAGAAGAGTGTCAGAAGTGAATTATGACAGACGAGTCCCGGTAAGAGTGAAAGGGAAGATCTACAAGAGGGTAGTGAGACCAGCTATGTTATATGGGTTGGAGACAGTGGCATTGACAAAAAGACAGGAGTCAGAGCTTGACGTGGCAGAGTTGAAGATGTTAAGATTTGCACTAGGTGTGATGAGGATGGACAGGATTAGAAATAAGTATATTAGAGGGTCAGCCCAGGTTGGAAGGTTTGGAGACAAAGCCAAAGAGGCAAGATTATGTTGGTTTGAACATGTGCTGAGGAGAGATGCAGAGTATATTGGGAAAAAGATGCTAAGGATGAAGCTGCCAGGTAACAGGAAAAGAGGAAGGCCTAAGATAAAGTTTATGGATGTGGTGAGAGAGGACATGCAGTTGGTTGGTGTGACAGAGAAAGATGCAGAGGACAGGAAGAAATGGAAACAGTTGTTCTGCTGTGGTGACCTCTTATGGAAGCAGCTGAAAGAAGAAGAAGAAGAAGACGTCACCTTATTCATGATTCCATTATGCTGATTATCTAAGGAGACTAAGTGTTGAAAAATACCGTATTGCTTGATTTCTGATTTTTATGCTTCCTGCATTAATGAAACAGAATGAAATCATGGGCAGTTCTCACCCATCACTTAACATTTATCTTTACTCTAGTTCACCAATGAGTTCCGAGGAGTTTTAATAATCTAGTCAAAGACCTACAGATGCAGGAATGAATACAGCTGATATTTCTGTGTAGGCCAGTTTCTTCCTTTCCCTTTATTTCCCACATTGTCAGTCTTCAGCTTCAGTGACATGATACTTCTCTTCAAAACAGACCACCTATTGATTGGAGGTTGTAGTGTCTCTAAACTCATTTCCCGGGAAGTGTTTCTTAACTTATGAAATTCATGTGTGCTCCTGTTTTGGTGATAAAGGTCCTCATATTTAAGTATGTTTAATTATGAGAAGCTGAGACAATGTAAGGATTTCTGCAATGAAGATCGGGTCAGCTGTAATCATTACATGTCTATTAAAAATGAAAACAAAAGCTATTAAAATACTAAAGACAAAAATGATGTAATTAAGGCTTTACTAATATACAAACACATAGACACATGAGAATACTAGCGAGTAAATGCTGAAAGTGTGTATAGTTCACCCAAGAGCTGTTGCTAATACTGTATTACACCCCAGTGACCTGTATTCTACCATGACATTCATAAGTCATATATAAATCTGCTCCAGTTTACTCTCACATTCCAAAGACATCCAGTAGGTGGATTGGACACTTTAAATTGACCATAGGAATGAGTGTGCGAGAGAGTGTGAGGTATGGAAGAACAACCGTGGCAGGGTTAGCCACCCAGTAATGTGAACATTGGCTCTAGATGAATAGCACTGTTGAAGGGACACTCTGATCCCATGTGTAAAAATGGGGCTAAGGGGTTGTAGATGGATGGATGGATTTAAATTTTCTATTTCTCAGTTGTGTTGCATTCTCTTCTTATCTTTCATTCCTTTCTACCATTCACCCATGGCATAGTTCTCAGTTGTCCCTAATTTGGAAAGAATGCCCTGATTTTCCTTATATGTTTAGCTTCTAGCTCTCAGCTGTCCTTGATTTCACAAAATGTCCCTGATTTTACCTCATATTTTAGTCAATTCCTCATAAAATTTCTGTTTCCCTGACAGATCATTGAGGGTTGCAGTCACTAGACAATGACAATGATATCTGTTTCTCTACTTCTACTAGAAATTATCCTAGAGTAAAAGTACCTCTGCTTTATATGTGGTCATTTAAAAATCCTCATTATAACTGCCTTTTTCTTTATATACATTTACAGTTTTTCTTTTTATCCATACTTCCCTTTGATATATAGAGCTTTGTACAGTATTATAGCCCGCTATAGGTCCCCCAGTGCTTCTATATCACATAATCAAAGCTTCAAAACATCGAATCTGATATGGTCGAGACCATATCATCGATATTTTAAAACTTTGAATATGTAAAATAAAAACAACAAAAAAATAACTTACCTAAACATTTCAAGCAGGGGGGCAAGCCCCCCTGCTTCCCTCATGTGGGGGGCTTTGTCCCCACCCCCCACTACTTAAATATACGAACTCGGAGGTCGCACTACAGCACAATAAAGGGAAATCTTTTACAGAGATTTCCGTTAAAACATTAAATTTTTCAAAACTTCAGTTTTGAAACTTCGATAAATCAATATAGGCCCCTCCCCCAGTTGTTTTGCATTCTTAATGCCAGCATTTTTGTACCATCCTTGGTACCACCTGTTCTTATCTTCCATTTCATATTCATTAATTCATATCCTATCTTTCTAAGCCTTATGAAAATTGTAACCAAACATAATTATATTTCAGTCCAATCCCTATAAAATGATGTCCAAACGTAAGCTTTTGTAATTATATTTAAGATTCTATACACCTATGCATGCAATTGTGACATTTTGTTTCTCAGATATATTACATCATAGGGCATTACTGATGAAAAAAATTGAGAGACTACTTTGTAGTGTAACTAAAGGACCATCAGGTTTGGTCTATCCTGGGTGAAGTGCTGTAATGACACCTGGTATATAACCAACACAAGAAAAATAATTCCCTGTGAATTTAAGGCACTTCTGAAAGTCATCTTTCAGAGAATGGGGTAGTTTTTAATTATGATTAGCATGCCTTAAAATGAAAGTAAAAACTCACACTTTAAGTCATTCTGTTTTGTTTTTTAGACTGCTCCAAATCTGCAACCTTCTGGGATCGAAAATACATCCTAACTGAAAATTACCTGAACTGGACACAAGCAAGTACTTACTGTAAAACAGTGTATAGCAGTTTGTTCAGTACCAGAAGTTCTAATGACCAAGATGATGCAAGGCAATTTCTGCTAACCACATATGGTGGTCGTGTATGGATTGGATTGTTTCAGATTGCTAATGCTCCAGACTGGATGTGGTCAGACAATGTCACCTCTGACATAATGTATTGGGATTCAGATTTGCCGACCAGTACACATAATCAGGAAATGTGTGTGGAAATGCACCTGAAAAGTGATCAATATGTCTGGAGTTATATGGACTGCTCGACACTACTATATTTTCTCTGCTATCAAGGTAAGGCTTTTCTGATAAGCATTTTCAGTTTCAGATCATAGTAAATGAGCAAAGTCCTTTTTGTAGAAAATAAATTGAAGATCAAAATGACATTTCCAGAAAACTTTATAAAGGAATGCTAAGCATCTTAATTTTTTCCAGCCTGTTTACTTCCTACCTAGCAAACGATTTGAATGGATGTTCCTTATGTCTTGCAGTTACCATCTCTTGACCACTTCTCCCCTTCATCTTACAAGAGTCACTGCCATCATAAAAACCTATCTATGCATGCACAAGCTACTGAGTTCTTGTTACCCTCTGATAGTAAATAATCCCTCCACTGCTACACCTACCATCCCCTGCCAATGTCCATTATAGGCTGTATTGAAAACATCTTGATTAAACTCTGGCAATAGCCTGCCATGCCTGTAGGAAAGAAATATACAGACATTGTTAACTTCCGTATCCTCTGTTGTGTCTAACAAGGTAAAACAGCCAAAAGTCCTTCTTCATCCTGTGAGAAAATATTGTTCAAAAATAACTAGCATTTTTGTAGTTACTGGCTGCAAAACTCAAAAAATTATAAAAGAATATGTATACACAGTGCTGATCTCAGTACCTGGAAAACATGATCACACTATTTATTTACTAGTACAATATATCACAAATGTCACATAGTCTAGCAACCTATGGAAAATAAGGTATGAAGACCTCACTTTACACTGTAAACTGAAGGTGATTGCAAAAAAAGCATCATGTTAAAAATCCAAAATTCTAAAATTACATTTTGCTGTCTGTACTCTTGTGACATTTTAAATGTTTTCTTATATTTTAAAAATAATATTATTATGTTGTGAGGTCCCCACGCTGGGCCAGTAATCAAGGATCCTGAATCCTCACCACTGACACTGGAGAGGGACATTCACTTGGAATACAAATGGATACACTCAGTATTTCCAGATGCAGACCTCTCTGCATCAAACACAATTTCCCTTAATAGCACTCAGGGAACACACTCAGCCCGGGGTCTGGATTTCTCTATATCTGTTTCTCTCCAGATCCCCAATAAAACTGCCTACTGGTACAGCTGTAGGGTTAGGTCCTTAGCCGAGTGTCCAAGCCAAGTCTTCCAGCACTGTTTGTGTGAAACCAGTGTTTCATGTCCCTGCCCCAAGTAGTTGACACACACACTCTTTGACATTTAATTTTCACACACACACACACACACACACACACACACACACACACACACACACACACACACACACACACACACACACGGGAAAGGCTGGCACAGATTACCCAGTCTACCAACTTTTCCCAGACTATAAGGTAGTTTCATTGCCACTAGTCAGTTACTATAAGGCTCTTAAAAGGGTACCCAATTATACTGAGTGAAGTTAATATTAATACAAATGGTAATATTGACCAAACAGCAAACCTTTCATGAGTGGCCTAAGTTATTGCCAAGTAAATATATGCAAATACTCTCAAAACTTAAATATTTTTCTAAAAGGGCCAGCCATAATGACAAGTTTGAATATATTTAATAATAAATAATAAAAGAACATGAAAATACTAAATATTTATTTACAGTAAACATCAGCATTTCAGTCACAGGGAATAGTAAAAATAACACAGATGGAAAGTTTCACACTGTTATAAAGAACAGTTTTTAGCTAGTCTCACTATCCATTCCTGATTGACAAAAATAATTACTGTTCCTACTTACACAATAGAGCAAGGCAAGATGGGTGAGTGGTCCTTGTTGTCAGATCCAGGACAGAATACAGAATGCTGCTGAGACCACAGTCTCCTCTAATATTAAAACATTATTTCTATACAGAATGGCATCACATACATCTGGTCATCTGACTCTGTTTCTCATGCTATCAACAACACTAGATGCTACCAGGGTTTAGCCCCTATGTGCTACAAAGCACACAGATAGAGCATTACTCAGATGTGGTGCAGCTGCTAGAAGTCATAAAACCATAAAACCATTTCACTCTTCCTGCAGGAGCTACAACCTATTCCCCAGCACAGACATTGTGTCTCTGGCTCCATTCAAAACTGTGGGATAACATCTTTCTGGCTTAACCCATAAAGTAATTTAATTTCAAAAATATTTTTTTTCAAAGTCAGGTGGATTAACCCCTTCTCTCCTAGTGTATGCTGTTACAACCTATACATTTAATTTAGTTACAATAATACATCTATATTTATTTTCCTTCCAGCAGGACACACTGTTGATACATTTTAATACAAGCAAACTCACAAATACATTTTCAGTGCATGAATCTGTACAAATCAGTTTGATATACAAATGACATATAATTATTTACAAAATTCTAGCTGTGCTGGCATATGTTACATATCCACTGCCTACTTCTCCTGGCATGGCTGGCAGTACCTCCTATCATCACATAAGTATTAGAACTATTCTCCATAATTAAAAAGAATGTATATTTAATTGAATTCTTCTCACAGTGTGGTGGTCAGTACAATTATGGGTTAAGGCTATAAGCTGTATCCTTTAGTCTGGGGTTTGATTCCCTCGGAATTCACTTTCAAACTATGCTACTCTCAGTAAATCATTTAATTGTACAGTACTCCAGAGTAATTGCAAAATTGTGCTAGGGTCCTCAATAATTTCCTGGGCTACATGCTTAGTAATTACCTAGCAACTCATCATTATGGCACTAGACAGTTTATTCCACATATTTATGACTCTTTGATTTGAACAATACTTTTTATGTTTCTGTCTCCCTTTCTGAAATACCATGTAGACTATATTAAGTTGTTACTTTATTTTAAAACGTTATCCCTGATTAATATGATACCCCTCAAGCCTACCAAATATGAAAGGGAATATGCTTCAAGCATATTGAGCCTTTCCCCATAATGGTATCTGCATGTGCTTCTCTCTTTCTCTCTCTTTCGGAATGTCCTCTAATTAATGTATTCCTTCTGTATGGACTGTATTAATCAGCTCCATATTTCAACAAATATGAAGCATCATGTGGTCTCTTGAACTTATGATACTTAGCATACTACTTACTGTTCTTAGTGTCTCTCTGAATAGTTCAGGGTTGTGCCACATAAGACCTATTGCATTAGTTTTTCTAGTTCCCAGGTCCCTGTAACTATTGCTATTGTATTTCTTTTTAATAGCTCAATATGTATATGTTGTCCATTACCGTTATATCTTAATGTGAGTCAACCCAGCTGCATGCATTATTCAGGGCATTTGGTGAATCAATCAGGTCATTCAGTAATGCAAAGATCCAGACCAGTATTATGTCATCACTGTATTTTATGTCAAAGGTGCATATTTTCCAACTTTCTAGGGTGTGCCAAAGCAGATAGACTGAGGTAAATATAATATAATATAATATAATAACTAAAACAATATTCGTAATAACTTGCATGTTAAAGTATAAGACCATCATTAAAATATTGAGATAACCATTAAAGAGGATATTCAAAAATGAATACTGTGAGCTATAAATATAAAGGCACTCTAAAAATACCCTCTGGTGGAACTATTAAACCATCTGTTTAAACAAAATACAGAAAATCTTAATAAATTAAGATAATTCAGAGCAAATGAGGAGCCAAAATGCATATCCTTAATTTCAGGGTATACTTATTTTCACTTTTGCAGATCTGATAGGGTCAGAAGTCATATCTCATTCTTTGTAAAATAACACTTAAAAGCCAGAACTCAACTCAGGACTACAAATTATTCATTCCAATCTTAATTTCAGTGGTACTGAATATAATGTTATATGACTCCACCATATACCATGTGTGCCCCCTACAGAGTATGAGGGTTTCCTGACTAAACTGCAGGATGTAAAAAGCTATGAAAATACGATCAATCCTTATGGGTGATTTCTAAGCACCTAAACGGTGTCTGAGTGAACTGCTCTACATTAGATAAGTACACTCAAATATAACTGAAATTAAGATTGAAATGAGTAATTTGGAGTCCTGAGTTGAGTTCTGGCTTTTAGGTGTTATTTTGCAAAGAATGAGATACGACGTCTGACCCTATTAGATCTGCAAAAGTGATTAATCAAAACCTCTTAGAGCAAACAGTACAAAATCCAAATAGGGATGCAACATTTTAGATATGTTAGAAGTTCCAGTAATAAAGACAATGGCCCATGAATTTTGTTGCATCTGTACTGACCCTCCTGCTGCAGTCTTACCATATTTCTTATTCATAACTGCAATACTACCTAATCCTTTGGATTGACCGCAAATTGTTAATATATATTTCTGTGGAAAGATCTGCTTATCAAAAGAATGTACTAGAAAACCACATAGAAAACCAGATAAGCGGAGAACTCTGACAGTGAACTAAGTACAGTAGAAATCTTATCATGTGAACATAATCTTTTCCCATACAAATCCTCTGGTATGTGAGCTAATGGCTATGCCTCATTTATTTCAGGTAGACTTTTCAGTGAGACAAAACCAGTAGGTGTCAACCGTGCCATGCCTATGCAAATGTCAAGAGAAAAGAGGTAATTAAGAGGTGTTTAATCATTCATGATCAAAGCAATGACAGCAGCATTAAAAAAATCAGTCTCACTTAGTATATAAAGGGCAACCAGTGGTAAGCAACTTTATTAGCCACCAGATTTATGCATGTGTAGCAAAAAGTGTATCACATTCATTTCCCTTTATCTTGCAGTACAAAATCACAGTTCCCTACACAAAGGATAGTAACCTCTAATTCAAAATGTGAAGTATCATAAATGCTTAAAAAGACTTCTAAACTGAAAAGCTGCACAGCTTTTGTTTTGACAAATGCCTTCCAAAGGAAACATAAAACAAAAATAAAATGCCACATGTTTTTCATCAAGCTGGCACGTACATAAAAATAAAAAATAATTGAAGTTATCTCACCTGCTTATCATAGGTAGCCATTCTTGACAATAATCTATGGCCTGGTAAGGTGCAATACTTCCTGGAGCTTCACTTTACTAGTTCCTCCTACCCATACTTCTAAAGCAGGAAGAAAATGGATTTCCAGAAATCGCCACAAAAGACCTAGAAAGTTGCAACTTAATGCTAACAGAAGCAATGCCCTCTAAAAACTATTATTGTAACTACTCTACAGAGACAGCTTGTCTGTGGTTATGCACCAAAATAATTTCAGTGTTTCACTACTAAAATTTATTTGAATGTAGTCTCATATTTCATGGAAATATGTGTATCTCTGGTATTAAAACTACAATAATAGCTTTTTAATCTTAGTAATGCTCAATTTCATTGCAACTTTTTTTGTTTGATACATCAAATGTATTCCTAAAAGTATGAACTCCATCATGAACAGGTGGCCATACCAACATCTTTTCAGATTCATTAAGAAAGCCTCACAAGCATCATTCCAGCACAGATTAAAGTGGACATGACTACTAGTCTTGAAGCTTAAACATTGACTACTACTTTTGCTTCAAAATACACAACACAATAAAAGAATAAAACAAAAATAACTAAATACATTTAGGTAGTACATTTAAGTTACAGTATAATAGCAAGATATGTTTAGATGTGAATTGTTATGCTATGATTTATTTATTGCATGTTTAAAGTTTGATCACTTGGTCTTCATCCTTGTGACCAAAACACACCAGATAATGTTGTACGGTAGTATAATTCACAACTGAACATTATGTATTAATTTAACCCTGACAGAAGGACAAAGTTTGGTGAAAGGAAGATACATTTTTTTATTTTATTGTATTTGTTTGCCAGGGTAGTGCACTGATTTCAGTGGGCTAATCACAGGTACAGACCAAATGACCGCATCACAATGTAGGTAAGTAAGAAGCAGCACATATTTATATACAAAGTGGATATATAGATGAACACAAGTTATATACATTAGTAGAGACTAAATTAAGGAATACATACATTAGAATATATAAAAATGAAAGGAAGTAATTTTCTAAATGGACAATAATTATTTACAAATCTTGTGCTCATAATGCCAAAGAGAGAGAGATAGGGGAATAGAGCTGAAAGATAAAAAGGAGGGAGGTAGAAGATTAGCTGCTGGTGAGAGCTGATTTGGGGTAGATTGTGAGAGGTATATTAAGTTGTGTATTATGTTTTTTGCAGTGATCTTATGTGACAGAGGACAAACTATGTCAGGAGTAAGAGTTTTGAATACCAAGATGCATGACAAAAGTTATACTGTCTGTTTAGTTGGGAACCATTTGGCTTTAGTGAGTGTAAGGCCATGATGTTCTTGCTGGGGAATAGTTGTAATGAAACAGCATTTTTTAAGATATAGTTTGCAGGGTGATATTGTTTTATTGGCTACTGTTATGATGGGTAGTCCATATTCTAAAGGTGCTGGTAGTATACATTTTCTGATGGCTACTCTAGTGGGGGTTGTTAGGTAGATGGTTAGTTTCCCTTAGTAGTAGTTTGCACTGGAAGAGGCATGTTTTCATTGAAATAAGGTCATTCTGTAATTGTATATCTATATGTGTTTGGGAGTGATTGGATCTGAAGATGATTATGCCATCAGCATACAAACTGATTGGAATGTGATGGAGGTCATATAGAAGTTTATAGTAGTGAAAAATGAGAGAAGCTAGAATGGAACCATGAGGGACTACTTTTAGCAGTGGGGCAGGTTTAGAGAAGGAGGTACCTGGTTTTGCTTTAAAAAGTCTGTTTAATAGAAAGCCTTTCAACCATGGTACAGAATCTTCACGCATGACAATCTCAATGAATTTATCTAGGAGTACTGAGTGGTATATGAGATCAAAGGCCTGGTTAAGGTTTATGAGCACAGCCCTGGTTAGGTTTTCTTTGTCCATATTGCAAAACATTTTGTCTGTAGGGCAGTCATTGCGCTACAACCTCACCAGACACTGCGCTGTTTAAGAGAATTTGGATGAAGTCTGAGTGTGTATTAATTTTTCTAGGATTTGCCTTAGTGTGAGAAGTACTGAGATAAGTCAAAAGTCGGATGGTTCTCCTGTTTTCTGTTGTTTGAGGATGGGAGTTACATGATCTTCTTTTGAAATACAGGGCAAAATGTTATTTGCCAGGAAGAGGTTGTATGTGTGAGAAAGATGCATGGTTATTAAGTCTTTGTTTAGGTAAATAAACCAAGGATTGAGGTTTTCAGAACCTGGTGGAGAATCTGGAGATTTGATCTAGTACTTTTTCAATATCCTTGGCTTTGAGTTTAAAGATAGTGGTAGCAGTGTTGGAGAGAGTGGAGGTGGGGGTAGAGAGGGGATAGTACTAATTGCATTTGGTAGGTTGCTGAACTGTAAAAGGAAATCTGTTGTGGTGAGGTTGGTGCTGGTGGTTTTGGGGATGTTTGATGGCATGTTGCAAATCTGTTTATAGCCAGTAAGTAGATTTATTTTGTTCCAGAAGTGTTTTGGTTTGTGTAGTAAGGAGTGTTTTGTTTTATAAAAGGCAGTTTTGCTCCTTCAAATTGCTTGTTTAGCAAAGCTCTGTAGAGTTGTAAAAGATGCATGGGTTTCACTGGTGATTTTTGTTTCTATGTGTTCCAGGTTTTATCTCTGAAACTTAAAAGTTGTTTAATTTCTTTAGTAATCCAATTATTTTTTTTGTGATTTTAAGAGTCTTGTGACTGGAGGAAAGAATTTCTCTTGGAGCTGGAAAAGGGTTTGGGTTAGACATCAGGCTGCTTCACTGAGTTGTTAAATGTTAAAGACGGAGGAACCAAGTCACTGGTAGCTAAGTGGTGTTTCATTGTGTCAGTGTTGCTGCTCTTTTTTGTTCTAAATGCTATGAGTTTGAGGAGGTCTAAGAAAGTTGGTTCAAAATTAAAGCGAGGGGAGTAATGGGCACTGAGGGCAGGAGGGCAGCTGGTGAAGCTGTGTCTTGATTGATACTAATTAGTTTTATGATGTTGTCAACGTACAGGACAGCATTTCAAACACTACTAGTTCAAGACAGGTAACCGACAAAACAACCTTAAGTGCTTTTACTACAAATGATTCTGCCTTGTGGAGCGCATTGGACTGGATGGACTGCCCAAGGTGTATGGTCACAGTTTGAGTCCATTCCAGCTTGCACATCAGTTGTTTTGGAGATGAAGACAGTCCGCAGCACATTTCAAACATTCCAGGACTCCCTACCACAAGATGTAATGGCTACTCTCACCAAACAACTAGCAGTGGTATGATACATAAACAAGCATGAAGGAATTCACTCCTACACCTTCTATAGGAAAGCAGTGAGGACACTGGAATGCACAATCACAAATAAACACTTTCTGGTTTCAAACCCTGTTCCTCGGAAACTCAGGTTTGCAATGGAAAGGCTCAGTCACTGATTACTGATGCTCTATGAATGGTCAGTCAGCTTGACAGTAGTTCTAAAACTGTTAATTCATTGGGAAAAGCTTTGCTGCAAAACCTTTTCATCCCGGACAAACAAGAATTGCAGCAACTTGTTTTCCCCCAGTTCTTGTCTGGGATAATGTCTCTAGGATGCTGTCATCCGGATATGGCTCCAGGGTTTCTTTACACTTCTTCCCTTTTTCATTGATACCAAAATTCATATAGAAAGTCATAACAAGTCCAGTGTCATTCTCCTATTCCCACTTTAATCTTTAGAAGTGTAATGTCTTCTACTCTGCCTAATCTTTAGAAGCGCAATGTCTTCTGCTCTGCCTAATCTTTAGAAGTGCAATGTCTTCTGCTCTGCCTAATCTTTAGAAGTGCAATGTCTTCTGCTCTGGCCCTATCACCTGGAGAAGTATCAACATATTCAAATTTCAGTGACACAACAGGTAGTCCACTCACCTTTGGTGCTGGAACACTAGAAGGCTGTGGGGTCTAGTCCCATTCCAGGTGACTGGATTATAGACACTGCAGTGCAGCACTAAGGAGTTGCTACACTCCTGAGGGTGTCATCTTTTAGAGGAGATGCTAAACCAAGGTACCATCTGTTTGAGTTGTATTTTATGACACCTATCAGAAAAAGTGGGGTATTTATTAAAATTCACAAAATGCAATATATATATGTATATATATATATATATATATATATATATATATATATATATATATATATATATATTCTATATACAAATTTCACAGCTCATTTACAATTATTTATAATTATGTACAAGTAATTCACACATTTTCTGAATTTTTAGACTTTCAACTCCCCCACTCCTTTTCCTATACCCAAAATTTTATTTTGTTCAGTATTTTTGAAAATACCTATTTCCCATTATATTTTATTCTCATTCATTCTTTCATTCCAGATAATCCACATTATACAAAACAGTTTTTCATCTAATTTATCTATATCATTTTGTTTCATATTTTTATAGTATCCACATTCTATCATGTCCACATTTATACATTTAAGCAATAACCCACGCCTGGGTGTGGGTAATGCTGGATTTACCCACGGTTGGTGTGGTTTGGTCACAAGGGTGAAGCCCGAGTGGCCAAACAAAGACAACCGTGGGTAAATCCAGCATTACCCACACCCAGAGGTGGGTTATTGCTATTATACAATGACATTATTTAAGAAAAAAAATACTTACTTTTCTTAAATAATGTCCTTGTATAATGGCACCGTGCTGTCCTTCCGCTGCTGGACAGCTCCACTTTGCCATTGCTGATGTACTGTGCATGCATTTGGAAGTTGCGTTCCCACGCATACCCAGTGCATCACTGCTCGGGAAAGTACACAATTGCTCCGTTTTTTCTGTAATTTCTTTTTTTTTTTAATATTGGTTTGTGGCAATTTAGGGGTAGGAGAGCTACACTCCTGACTCTGCACCTAAAAGAAAGACAGCTTGAAGAAAATACAAGGGAAATCAGGTACGCATATTTAATTTTAAATACCATACCTGATTTTCCTTCTATTTTCTTCATGCTGTCTTTCTCATATGTGTGGAGTCAGAACTGCAGCTTTATTTTTTTTTAATAAAAATAAATAAATAAAACTTGGACAATATACCAGCGGAAAAAAGTCCGGGCGACCGGACCTTTTCCTTTGGTATAGTGTTGGATTTATAATGGGCACTCTGGCCAATCAGCGTGCATGTTTTGAAATAGTAATGGCAAGTCATTGTATAATTAACATTTTTCAATCCTTATATACATTCTTTGTTACATATTCCTTCCCACAATTGATATACTCTTTTACATTTCAGAAAAACATGTTCAGTGGTCTCTAATTCCCCACAATATATGCAGATTGTATCTTTTATTGTTTTGTGTGGCATATTTGCTTTTGCTAGAAGCCTATTTATAGACAACCTTCACAAAAATCTGTATATTCCACATATTTTTCATATCTTTTCATTTTTGCTTTTACAGCTTTTGCTTTTTTATCTCCTAAAAGCTTCCAAGGGTAAATATAATAAAAATTTCTCATTATACCTTCGTACCATATTTTCCTATTCTTTCTATGTTTCTTAAATCAATCATCCATAATAATATTTTCTCCTGATATAGATTCATTTCCATACAAATTATTCCTTTACTTCTTTTTAAACATTTAAGCTTGTCCCATTTTGATTTATATTTTTCCTCTATAATCCTTATTAGCAATTTTCCTTTTTCTTGTGTTCCTGTCAATATTTTATATACATTTAATGAGGCTATATATACAATTGGGTTTACATTTTTCACATTCTTGTGGTATCATGAATATACTTGCCAGATGTGCTATCTTACCTGATACTACTGAATTAATTAAACATGCTTTTTCCTATATGTAAGTTTAAATGTTCTCCAGAATATATAAATACTTGTTATTTAAAATATCATATCCTTCCATTGTGTCTCTGTCTGTTGCTCAATACCAAACTTTATTCCCAGAATTTTTATTTCTTCTTTATAAAACTGGATACCTCTTATTCTTCCAGAGAACCCCAGTCCTTTACTCTTTTCCTCATTAATACTCAAACTTAATGCCTTTTGCTCTTTGTCAAGTGTCTTAATAGCTATTCTCATCCAATCTTTATTTTTAACAACTAGTACTAGATTATCTGCATGAGAGAACACCACTAAAATCTAATTTCTGTCTGGTGTGCAATATTTAGCTTCCTCCAATGCCAAATTTATCATAGTAACTACCGCATTCATAATTAATGCAAATAAAATACTATGTGCTGGACATCCTTGCTTAATACCACTTTTTATTTCTATTGTCTCACTTAAGCAACCATTAACCATTAGTCTCACTTTATTTTTGTTATATACAGATTTCAGAATGTTTATTATTTTATTACTTATATTATATTATTTCAAATTTTCCCATAATGCTTCATGTTGAATCTTGTCAAATGCTTTACTTACATTTCCTACAATTATTTTCAATTCTGTTTCCTTATTTATTACATCATCTACCACTTCTCTTATTAACATTAAAAGTTCTTGACTTCCTTTTTCTTTTATTCCAAAAATTGTTTCAGTCAATAACTTATTAGCCTTACTATTCTTTTTTCTACTATTTTCATAAAAATCTTATAATCAACATTGTTTAATACTAGTGGTCTCCAGTTTTTTATGTCTGTTCTTTCTCCCTTTTTCCATATACATTTCATTGTACCCATACATATTTTTTCATCATTTATACCTTTTTCAAACTATTCATTCAACACCTCTAAAAATATTCTTTTTGCCATTCTTGTATGTCCTTATACATTAGATATTCAAGCCCATCTAAACCTGTGGCTGCTTCTGCATTTACTGTTTTCAACACATTTTTTAATTATATCATTGTAGTCTTTTTTTTTCCATTCTCTTAGTCTTTTTCAGTTAATTTTTTAAGGTCCATCTATTTTTTGTTATATTGTCACATATGGAAAATGTTTTCAAAATATGTCTTTTTACTGTCTGCATTATTTCTTTTTGTGTGTTCACTATACATCCTTCCTCAGTCCTTAATTCTCTTTAACTAACTAACTTTAGGAGGCACGCTGCCAGGGAATCTTCTTGGGCTAGGCTTATATAGGCTCCAGGACCATTAGCCTAGTACACACCTATGAACCTATGCTGGACAGACAGGTTCCTAACCCAGAGAATTCCCATACTCTGGAACAATCTTCCCATTCACGTCTTATTATTCCTATTTTTTCTTTGACCATTTTACTTAGATATGGTGCTGCTTATTATTTTCTTCCCTGTAAAAAATATCTTTGTTTGAATAACATTTTTTTAATTTTCACTTTGTTTATCTGTATATCATTCTGTCTTTTTCTAGAAAATCTTCTTTATCATCTAGTATGTTTATAAAGACCTGGTTAATAATTGCCTTAGATTTGCAACTATCTTGTATTCTTTTTTTTTTCCTTTGCCATTCTGGTACCTCTTTTCTATATTTATCTTTTAAACTAATCCACCAACTTGCCTAATCGTTATAAAATCCCCTCATGTTTATATGTTCCAACCATAGTTGATGTATTATTTCCTTTACTTACTCATTTAGCTCTGATTTTTATCCCTCTACCTATTTTTATATAGCCTATTATTTCTTGAATCTCTACCCAGATTGCTACATGGTATGAAAAACCTGTATTTTTAGCTCCTTGATGTAATATAGTTAAATTCTCTGACACTATAAAATAATCAGTTTCAGTTCTCAAATTACTCCTTTTGTATGTCCAGTGTTTATTTTTCCATAAGTACATTTTACCACTTTGATCATGTCTAAAATAACTTTTACATCTACTCTTTCTTTCGGATATGTCTTAAATCGCAATTGAAGTGTCCCACTACTAGCACTTTCTTATTTACACTCATGTAAGCCAGTATTTTCCTAAACATAATCTCTCTTTGTTTTTTGTAAAGTGTATGCATAAAGTGTAATCACCCTGTATATTTGTTTGTTCCAGCTTATATCTAATATTCTCAAGCTTTTTTCAAATATATTAACTGTTTTATAATTATGTTTTACAATTCTAACTGCAGCCCTATTTTTATCTGTTGTTTTATACTGATAGTTTACTTAATTGCTTTTTTTTCCCTTTCTTATGTTCAACTCCCGAGAGCACCCCAGCACTACCAGGTTATACCTCATACCATGCTTTTCGGCCCCAAAACTTGGACCGAACCACAAAAGGAGGGGGAGTATCAATATTCATCAAAGATACCCACACCTCCAGGTTGGTGGCACAGCACGAAGCATCAGAGACTATCCATGTGCAACTAACTGTGGGTAAAACTGCCTTCCAGTTTATAGCCTGCTACAGACCACCCTCCCAAACACAGGAACCCCACTCAGCCTTCCTGAGAATACTGGAAAATATGAAGGTCTCTCCAAACACCATTATATTGGGCGACTTCAACTACCCAAACATAGACTGGAAGCATTACTCTAGCTCCAACACCCTAGCCCAAAGGTTCCTAGAATTTATAAACTCAAATGCTATGGAACAACTTGTTACCACTCCCACAAGAGGGGAAAACATACTGGACCTGATCATCACCAACATGGGGACACTATGCTCCAGACCAGAAATGTATCCCTCACTGGTAAGATCAGACCATAAACTAATCTCACTGGATATTCACATCCCAACCCCAACCCCTGCCCAGAAAACCACAGTGAAAAACTTCTCTAAAGCAAATTTCACATGCCTCAAAACCGAGACGAAATCCTTCAAAGCCCCCGGGCCTGTGGAAAATACGTCCCAGACCGCAGAATCCTTTATAAACGCATTCTATGAACACCTTCAGGAATGCATGGATCATGCAATCCCAAATAAAACCAAGACCCAATCCTCCAAAGGCAGACGTCCTGTCTGGTGTACCCCAGCCATAAACAAACTATACAATAGAAGGAGGAAGCTACTACATGATAGAGCAAAATCCCAAAAAGGGAAGGCATCTCTGATCAGTATTAGCAAAAAACTACGGGCACTCATAAAATCGTCTAAGGCCAGCTTCGAGAAAAAAATTGCACAGAACACTAAGGATAATCACAAGGCTTTCTTTAGTTATGTTAGGAACCTGGGTGGGAATTCCCAGATATGCTCAGAATTAGTCCAAAATGACAAAAATACACCGAGCCCACAGACATTGCCAACATCCTAGCTGACAGGTTCAGTGCAAACTCCCCACCAAAAGGGCAAATATCTATCCCAACAGAGTGCTGCCCCTGACATCTCAGATGCTCAGGTAAGAGCCGCCCTCTCCAAAGCAAAAACACAGCATCAATGGGACCAGATGGTGTCCCGGCTGCGTCCTACATGAACTCCAAGAAGAGCTAAACCCAAACATAAAACTACTGTTCAATCTTAGCCTTACTACAGGATATGTACCCAAAGAGTGGCGTACAGCAACAGTGGTCCCTCTCCACAAAGGTGGTGCCTCAACGGATCCTGGAAACTATCGCCCCATAAGCCTGACTAGCTTGGTCTGCAAAGTTATGGAAAGGATCATCATGGACCTCATAAATAAAGATATTGGGGACCTACAGACACTGGATCCTACCCAGTTTGGCTTTGTTAAGGGCAGATCCTGCCTCTTAAACCTGGTCGATTTCTTTGAAACAGTCACCAAGGCCATTGACGAGGGGAAGGTGGTCCACACAGCCTACCTGGACCTCGCAAAAGCCTTCGATACAATACCCCACTTGGTCATTATAGATAAGCTCACCAGCTTAAATATAAACCCCTATGTCACTAGATGGGTTGCAAACTGGCTCAAGGACAGAACCCACATGGTTAGAATTGCTGGAGCCATGTCAGACTCCAAACCAGTTACAAGTGGCGTCCCACAAGGCTCAGTCCTGGGACCTCTCTTGTTCATTATATATTTCTCGGCGGTACAGGCCAACACAGAAGGACTGTGGCTGACCAAGTTCGCAGATGACTGCAAACTGGGCGCCATAATCAACTCTCCAGCCGACACAAGCATCCTCCAAAAGGGCCTCATAGAAACAGACAACTGGTGCCAGAGCCATGGCCTCAAGCTAAACGCCAAAAAGTGTATAGTCATCCCCTTTGGCAAAAACAAAGTGCCCACACATTACCACATAGGTGGTAATACATTAAGTACAGAAGAAGTCATTAGGGACCTGGGGACCCAAGTTGATAGCAATCTCTCGTTTGACAACCACGTGGCCAAAGTGGTTAGAAAACCATTTTATATAGCCCACCTAATCATGAAGGGATTCACATCTAGATCAGGGGAGGTCATCGTGCCTCTTTACTCATCCCTCATCAGGCCCATAATTGATTACAATGCCCCTTTTGGGATGTACCTTACCAGACACCTGCAGCAACTGGAAAGACCCCAAAAGTACCTCACCAAGAGGATCAAAGGGCTCAAACAGATGCCATATGCTGCCCGGTTAAAGAAACTCCAGCTCTACTCAGTGGCATACCGCCTGCTCAGAGGCGATCTGTGTCTGACGTATAAAGCCATGTCCAACCCGGAATTAATGGACATGCTGCACCTCAGAAAATCCAAATCCCATCAAGCTACGCTCGAGAGACTTGAACCTCAGCACTGAAATAAATAGGACATGCTGGAGGGACAGATTCATAACCCAGAGGCTCCCTTCACTCTGGAATAAAATCCCAGTCCAGGTTAGGCAGAGTCCCACATTGACTCTCTTCAAGAGGAATCTTGATGAGTGGATGGGAGATCGTAGGTTTACCCCAGCTATCACTTCTGTGTCACTGTTAGACAGAGGCACAGTATACTAACCTCAAAAAAGGCATAGCAGAATTCATTTAAAATGGGTGGTGAAAGCCAAACACACTCTGGCTAGGCTTATAAATGCCCTAGGGCAGATAGCCTAGTATGAACCTATGAACCTATGAACAATAATTGTCTATGTAATGAACATTGCGCATTTGGAGCTTTTCTCCCCGGGCCTCTGCTGAAAATGGGCTCCTGGCCCAGTCGGACACTCCCAGTAAACAAATGTAAAATAAAATAAAAATAATAATAATTATTCTTCCTAATACTACTAGTGTATAATCCAGAATTCCTATACATTCTTTACATAAAATTGCTATGCCTGAGCATTTTTCATCTCCTAAGTTCCATATAACCTTTCCTTTCCATAACCCATTAACTTGGATTCTTTCTTCTTCTGCTGTTATTCTTATGTCTATTAATACTCTAATGTCCATATCTAACATTCTACACCATTCCAACACTTCCAGCCTTCATTGAACACTATTTATACTATTCACATTAATGGCTAGGGTTCTCACCTCATGGAAACGTTTCTGTTACGTTTATCCTTTTCCTTTTTGTTTCCTCCTATACCTATATTTTTACATTTGTGTTTTCTGTCTTTCACTCTTTTCCTAATAGAACTTCTTTTACTTTTAACTCTTATCCATTTATCACCCCCTTCATTACTTGAATTACTTACTTCTTCCTCTATCTCTCTTTCCTTTCTTTTTGTTTCTCTTACATATTTATTCACATCCATTCTTATATCTTTCTCATTTTTTTTCCTGTTTGTGTATTATCTATTAAAACACTCTTCCTGTCTTTGTCTGATTTTGTTTCCTGCATAAACTTTTTCTGTAGCATTACAGCCCATCCATGAATGTCCTGTTTTTTCACACTTTATACACTCTTGCTCACATTGTTTTGATGATCTTTTTGCAATCTCCTGATGCTGTCCCATATTTCATACCTGTCCAGTTCCTTTTCCATTTTGCTACTTATCCTCACCCTTTTGCCTTCTTCTCTTCTCTTCTGTTACCTTCTCTCACCATTTGTGCATATGATTTATTTTATTCATTCCTTATTTTCTGAACTTCTTGTATTCTGTCCATTATTTCTCCCATGACACTGCTTTCTTGCTCTCTGGTTCACTCTGTTCAATTAATTCTTTTTAATATACATCCCACAGCCCCCTCCCCAACTCAGGTGTTGCAGAATCTGTTGCAAACAAATTTCACTGAAATAACTCCTCTGAATCTACCACTCCTCCACTTTCTTTTCTCTCTTCTCCATTCTCCTCATTCTGCATAACTTCATATTCATTCTCTACCATATTAGGCGTTTCAGTTGTTCAATTAATGGCTTCTTTCTCATCCAAAACACAGAAAACACCTTCTTCTTCCTGCATGTTTAATTTTAGACTTCTAGCTTTTCCAAGCCACCTCTGCGCCCAGACCAGAAGACAGGAAGTGTAGCAAATTAAGTCCCCATATGCAAGAAGTAGGGGAAGTTCCCAGATGTTCTAGACAAATTTCTCCTAGTAGTAGAACTACCACCTTGTGTCTTCCTTGAAAAGAGACTAAGGACCTAGTAGAACAAACCCAGTCAATGAAGGGTGGCTAGATAGATAGATAGATAGACAGGCAGGTAGATAAACATTTCTCTATCAGCCTCTAAATGCTTTATCCCATGCATTGGTCCCCTCAAATTATGTATGGTATGATCCCAAATAGTCTCATTAGGAGTAATATATAATTATTGGCCATGGGATGGGTAAGGCCAATCTATAACCAAATGGAATAGGTTTTTTGAGCAAAAAAGGGAAATTGGCTAGGCTTAAAATGGCCCACGAGGGCAGCTAGCTTAGTACTTATCTATGAACCTATGAACATACATCTGAGGCCCTTCGAGAATTTCTTTGACCATCCATCTGGCATGCTTCACCTGGATCCTCACTCCATATGCTTGATTACATGGTCACTCCAATTCTAGTAAGGACCATGGATTATCTACAACTTGCAAGATAGTCCAGATCCTCACCTCTGCCCAGAAAACCAGTTCCATGAAAATATGCAAAGGCAAATGATATATGTTTGCTGTGTGGGCTATTTCAAAGAGTTTGGATTCTTCCAGTGCTGCTATACCTTATAGTTCCATAGGTAAGTAGCAGGCTAGCTGCCCTTGTGAGTCATTTTTAAGCCTAGCTGAATTAGCCTTTCAAAGGTGAAACTCAAATCCTGTACCATGTGTTTGTGAAGAAAACATCTTAACCAGTATACCAACACCCAACCCCAAGAAGCATTGTTTTATCTGCCTCAGATTTTTAACTTAGAATTAAGTTATTCGGGAATTAAATTACAACTGGTAGCTATTTCATATTTATATAAGGGATCTAATTCTGTTTTCTTAGCATCATTACATGTATATAAGACACCTGTCCTTATCTGATCTCCTATTTTATTTATTTATTTATTTATTTATTTATTTATTGTCATTTGTTGACCGGGAAAGTCCACTGGGCAAATTTCCATTTTCAGTGGAGGCCCGGGGAGAAAAGCTCCATGGTTAACAACAACAAAAAAGCAAAACATTTTTTTACAGTTTCATTACAGATTGGGGAGAAAGGCTCCGTAGTTTAAAACAAAACAACTATCACAGAAACTACATAATTACAAATAAGAAGTTATGTACTCACCATAACGTTCCATCTGAGTAGGTAGACTTCATTTGTCAGCACCTTTGGGAATCGGATCCGACCTTGGATCCGAGCCGGCAATCTTTCATAGCTTAGATCCGAGCTCCTAGCTCCTCCCCTTCACCCATAATCCCCTGCCATCCCTGACTGACCTCAGATCAAGTTTGCCCATAACCAATAAGGCTGAAAAAGGAAACTAACTACCTTCCTCAAAGGGCAGAGTGAAAACTTCTGGCCAAATAACATCCGAAGGTCAGGGGGAAGGAGGGTGGGACGGTTGCAGACAAATGAAGTCTACCTACTCAGATAGAATGTTATGGTGAGTACATAACTTCTTAATCTGAAGTAGTTAACTTCATTTGTCAGCACCTTTGGGACAGATTCCCCAACTACCTGTACCTTGGGCGGCCTTCATGGAAGGATGTTCCGGAGCACTGCAGAGCCAAAGGATGCTCTACCTTGAGAGATAATATCCAATTTATAATGGTTGATGAAGGTATGAGGTGAAGCCCAAGTGGCTACTGAGCAAATATCATCCAGGGGTACTCTAGACCGAAAGGCAGCAGAAGTAGACATGGACCGAGTAGAGTGGGCACGGAGGTGCGGGCCTGCCAGAACTTTCATAAGCCAAAAGGATGCATTGTGAAATCCACCTCAACAAGGTGACCTTCGACACAGATTTGCCTAAACTAAATTTTGCAACGGAGACAAACAACTGGTCGGATTGTCTATGACCAGCCGTTCTATGAATGTAAAAACGCAGCTGTCTATGCACATCTAGAGAATGTAGTTTGTATTCTCCTTTGTTCTGGTATTCAGGAAAGACAACTGGCAGATTAATGGATTGGTTAATATTTGCCTCGGAAGCTATCTTAGGAAGGAACGAGGGATTGGTCCTGAGAGAAACCCTATCCTTGTGGAAGGTCAAGTAAGGAGGCTTTACACATAGGGCTTGAAGTTCAGAAACCCTCCTAGCTGAAGTAATAGTGACTAGAAAGGCTGTTTTCCATGACAAATGTTTGAAATCAGCTAAAGCTGCAGGTTCAAAGGGGGGGGGAGCTGTCAAGGCCTGAAGTACTAACATCAAATCCCAGGGAGGCACTACTTCCTTTATTGGAGGTCTGAGTAGGAAGGTGCCCTTCAGAAAGGTCTTACATAACTTCGTGGTGATCAATGGACCCAATTCATGTCCCATGTGGTAATGAGAGATAGCTGCTAGTTGAACTTTGACTGTGGAACAGCTAGCCCCCTGATGAAAAAGCCCTGAAAGGAAATCCAAGACAGCGGGCAATGGAGCTGTGAAAGGGTCTAGGTTCTGATGCTTAGCCCAAATAGCGAAACGTTTCCATTTACTCCTATAGACTTTCCTAGTAGAGGGCTTGTGTGCTGCTACTAGGATAGCTTTAACTGTGGAGGAGATACCAGAAGTCCTAGCTATGAGTGGAACTGGAGCAACCAAGCCGTAAGCTTGAGATTGTCCAGGTTTGGGACTGGGAGGCCTAGGGGGTGGGAAATCAGATCCGGGAGGGGATCTAGAATCCAAGGTGGATTCACCAGATGAGACCAGAGGTAAGGGAACCAAGCTTGACAAGGCCAGAATGGGGCAATGAGGATCATTTTGCTCCCCAACTGACTGGCTTTCTGTAGAAACTTCAGCATCAGAGGTAGAGGAGGGAAAGCATAGAGTAGACCGGGAGGCCAAGCATGCACCAGAGCGTCTCTCGGGAATTCCCCGGTGGGGGGAATTAGAGCGAAGTAGCAGTTGCATTTCGTGTTTGAAGGAGAGGTGAAGAGATCGAAACAGGGTTGTCCCCATACGGCAAATATCCGCTTCGCTACCTGGGGATTGCTAGACCACTCGTAAGGAGACAGAATGGTGCAACTGAGTTTGTCCGCCATGCTGTTGGACCATCCCAGAATGTGCGTTGCAATAAGAAAGTGGTTGGTGGAGATCGCCCATTCCCACACTCTCATAGCTTCTCGACAGAGTGGGTAGGACCTGGTTTCCCCCCTGTTTGTTGATGTACCAGACCACCGACATGTTGTCTGACTGAACTGCAACTGTTCCTGTAGGAAGAAGGCTCTGAAGTGTTTGCAATGACAACAGCACTGCCCTCATCTCTAGGACATTTATATGCAATGAGGTCTCTGTATCATTCCACATGCCTTGGACCGTCCTGCCTGCATAATTCCCACCCCACCCGAGGCGAGAGGTGTCCTTGGTCACTGTGGTGAGAGGAGGGGCCATGGAGAAAGGGCGTCCCGCTTGGAGGTCCGGTGATTGTAACCACCATGCGAGAGCCCTTTTGCAAGCCTTGCTGAGGGGAATGGGGTGACTGAGAGGGTATCGACGGAAGGACCATTGGACTTGGAGAGTCCACTGCAAAACCCTCATATTCAGGCGGGCCGTGGGGAGCAGGGTAATTGCGGCCGCCATGGAGCCCAGTGCCCTCAGGACCAATCCCGCTGGGGGAGCCAACAATAGTAAAATGGCCCGCACATGAAGTCTCAGGGTGTGAAGTCGTTCGGTGGTTAAGAAGGCTAGCAAGTTGTTGGTGTCTAATCTGGTCCCGATAAAGTCTATCACCTGAGTCGGGCTGAGAAGGGATTTGTCCCTGTTGACGGTGATCCCCAGCCGGGGAGCAAGGTGGAGAAAGTAATTCCTGGCTGAGTAGAGTAGATGCCTTGTTGGGATGGTCAGGAGCCAGTCGTCTAGATATGGGAACACCTGCATTCCCTGAAGCCTCAGGTGGGCCACTATCACTGCTAATACCTTGGTGACCACCCTGGAGGCTGAGGTGAGACCGAAGGGAAGGACTCTGAACTGATAATGACTGGTTCCTAGACGGAAGCGGAGAAACCTCCTGGATCGTTTGTCCATCAATATGTGGTAATATGCATCCTTGAGGTCTATCGAGCACATCCAGTCACTCTCCCGCAACAGGGGGAGAATGGATTGAAGGGTGACCATCTGGAACTTTTCTTTGGTTACTGACAGGTTCAGGAGGGAGAGATCGAGGATTGGCCTTAGGTCCCCCATCTTTTTTGGCACCAAAAAGAACCTGGAGTAGTAATGCGATCCGGACTGGTCTGGGGGGACGTGTTGGATGGCTCTTTTTCCTAAGAGCTGCTGAATTTCCGCAGCTGCAGCCTCCCTCTGATTGGGTGGGATGTCGGGGAGGCATTTGTGTTGGTGAGGGATGTGAGAAAAGGGAATTTGGTATCCTCTGGATATGATGCGAAGCACCCAGTGATCTGTGATGGACTCCCAAGCTGCCAGGTGCCTCAAAAAACATCCCCCGACTGCCTCCAGAGAGGAGCAGTCAGGCAACCCCTCAGGGTCGCTGGGTGGGCCAGTCAGAGAAAGTTTCTCTGGACCCACCATTCCTCGGGCCCTCTCTGCCTCTAGGGTGGCGTCCACCCTGTTCTCCTCTGCCACGGAAGGACTGGGGGTCCGGAGTGGACTGGGATTGTTGCGACTTCCGGAACCACATCTTCTTCTGTCCCTTTTGGTTCTTGGAGGAGCAGAGAAGCGGACTCCAATGGCAGACAACATCTTCCCGACCTTTTCACTCTGGACCAAAGTCTCGCGAACAGTCTTGCCAAACAGGGGTGAACCATCAAAAGGGGCATTCGCAAATGACGCCTTGAAGGGTTCCGCGAAATCGCAATGTCTGACACCGCATGACGAGGCCTGTTCTGCTGGCTCTAGTGGCTCCTTCTGTGGCGTGGGACAACAGCTGCATAGAGGTGTTAGATATGGACCTGAGAGTGGCCATTCGAGTGGAGTACAACCGTTTGTCCTCCACCGACATGGACTCTGGGGGCGACGCAGCATACTCTTTGATAAGGTCCCGCTGCAGTCGAATAACATGTGCCATGTAGTTCAGAGACCTCACCGAAAAGGTCGCTGAACTAAAAGCCCGCTTCCCTAAATGGTCCATCAAACGGAACTCCATGCTCAGTGGATGGACCGAGGGGCTCTCCTGAGCTAATTCCCTCTTCGTGGCCACCGCCACCAACATGGCATCTACGGGGGGACCCTTGCTCCAATGGGACCTCTCGGAGGGGGGACTAAGTATCTTGTCTGGGCATTTGGGGACTGGCTCCACAGTGTCCGGTTCCTTCCACGCCCTAGTGGTAATAAGGTCCACTAAGGGGTCGGGCGGATGAGACACCCAACAGGTAGATGGGACTGCTTCAAATGCCTCCAGGAACACGGATTCGTCTGAGGAAGCCTTGGGGGCAGACCACCCCCCCTCTTATCCTGAGCATTTCCATGATGTCTCTGAAGGTCATCCTTGGGGTGTGACCTAGGGGAGCCTTCCCCTTCATCCAAATCCGTGTCATCTGTCAAGGACTCAGGGGAGTCCACGTGCCTCCTCTTGCACTTTTGCTTGTGAGGGACGTCCTCGGGGGGGCTGTCCGAGGACGTCTCACCAGCCACATCCTGTTCCAAGGGAACGACCTGGGACATCAAAGCAGGCTGTCCCTGGGGCCGGGTGATGGAAGCCAGACCCAACAGAGAGGGAGTGCGGGGCGGAGCTGAAGCAAGGACCGGGGGCCTGGAAGCACTCGACAGTGCCCACTCCACCACATCGAAAGCCAAGGGAGAGCCACTCTCTCTGGGATCCGAGAGCAAACCCTCGCTCGGATCCGATGGACGGATCGGGGTCAGCGCCAAAGCCATTGGATCCGAAGGACCAGTGTGCTCCGACTTAGACGGAGCCGAAGACACACTGATTCCCTCGGATCCGACGCTCAGTCCACTGTTCCGAGAGCCCGGATCCAACAAAAAAGGACCTGACAGGCTCGAGGGAAGAGTCGGCGCCAAAGTACCCGGTACTGTCGGCGCCGACCCACCCCTGGCTCCAAGGCTGCTTGGCTCTGAAGGCTCCGAACCCGGGAAGCGGGTCAGAGAAGGAGCTATCAGAGCAAAGAAGGGTGTCGAGCTCCCCCCCCCCGGAGGGGGGGGGAGCAGGAGCACTCCCATCTGCAGTTGGGCCTCGATAAACCTTCGCATCATCCGGTCCAAATCTGCGTCGGAAAGACTGCGAGTTGATCTCGAAGATGCCACTGAGGCTGGCCGGGAGTGCTGCCTCGATGACCTCGACAGAGATTGGGTGTCCTCCTCCTCGGGGCCCCGTGAGAAGCACGGAGCTGAGAAGGAGGAGACCTAGAAGCCCTGGAGGGAGAAGACCGTTTAGCCGGGGGGGGCCGAAGTGGTGGCCTCGGCCCCGCTGCTTGTGGTGCTTCTCCCTCCTTTTTTCTTTCCTGGCCTACCTTTCCTCCGGCGCTGCAATGAGAGTTTGAGTCCTGACCGGAGGGAGAGAGGCAGGGTTGGCCACTGCCGAAGCCGGGGAGGAGGCCACAGAAGCACTGGAGGCTGAAGCCGAATCCGGGGGTAAAAGTCCCGCTAGGATTAACTTCGACCTCCGGTCCTTCAGTGCCTGGGGTTGAACGCCACACAGGTAGAACACCCAGAGGAAAGGTGTTCAACCCCAAGGCACCATACACACCGAGTGTGGCCAACCGCTGGGGAGAGCTTATGGCCACACTTGGTGCACTTAGAAAAGATGGGTTTTGGGGCCTCAGACATCCTAAAGAAAACCCACACATTAGGCCTCAAACTCACAACACACAAAAACTAACGACCAGTGAAGGGGAGGGAGGGAAAGTTTAACTAAAGAGTTTAAACTAGGTAGTTTTACACCAAAAAAGGAACCTGAACACTCAACACTCACACACAGTTAAGGGGGATAAGAAAAATGAGAAATCTCTCTTACAAAAACCCTGCGATACCAGGAGCTCAAGAACCTAGCTGCTGACAAGAAGTGCGGCAAACTAGATCTGAGGTCAGTCAGGGATGGCAGGGGATTATGAGTGAAGGGGAGGAGCTAGGAGCTCGGATCTAAGCTATGAAAGATTGCCGGCTCGGATCCGAGGTCGGGTTCGATTCCCAAAGGTGCTGACAAATGAAGTTAACTACTTCAGATCAGATGTTATACAGATTAATATGCAAGCATCAAATCACAGGTAAAACTATATCACAGAAATTAGGTACATTGTGAAGGAAAAATAATAAGGTCTTTCAGTCTCTTGAATAGATTGAAATCAGAGGTGTTTGAAGGCAGGATTTTTGTTTAATAGGTTATATAATTAAGAGAGTTTACATTGTATATCACATGTACATCTTGGATTTTGTAAAAAGTAGGTTTTTAGTGCAGCTTTAAAGGGCTTTAGGGAGTTTTTGTTCTTCCATGGGACTTACATTAAATTATACTGTAATTGACTCTTTTTCCCTTTGAACCAACTGCATTTAAAGAGTTAAAATATATATATTTGAAAATATTATTCCTAGTAGTCATCACTTCAACTGGAAGAGTTTCTGGTCTGCAAGCCTTGTGGGTAAACCCCCCTCCGCCTAACATTTCACAAGGATAGAGTGTATTTGTGAACTAACCCATAATTTATGTGTAAGACAGGCATCAAAACAAACCTCAGTTAGTCAGTGCTCTTTTTGTTTTCACTTACCAAAACAGAGATGAATGTTTGTTGTATGGTATGGATGTCCACAGACAATTATTTTAAGTGGCAAGAGCTAAATCTTTGAAAAAAGTAGACTCTAAGCATTTTTATAAAAATGCCTTATATAAGTTGCTTTGGTTTAGAAACTGCATTATATTCACATATGAATAAATATGATAATTTTTTGCCTTTTGTGCCTTGAGCTCACTCAAATAGAGAGTCTCTTAGAAATTTCTACAAGAATGCATTCTTCTAAGATATTTTTGTAGTAGCTATGTCACTTAATATTTTCACAAGACACTCCAATCTGATCAAGATCAAGACTGAGGTATTCCTTTCAGAACACAGTTATCAGAGATAAGTTCCCATGAAAGTGGCCATCCAAAAAAACTGACTTGGGACTCTGTTCTCCTGTTTACAAGTATGGACATGCTCATCCCTGATACAAGAGTTAAGTACTTACTCTAATGATAGAGCAGGATAAGTACTTCCATTAATCTTCACCGCCTCCACATTATTGTTTAATTAGTCTAGAGATTCTTATTGTAATATTTATTTTTTGTCTGATCTACCTTAGCAATACATGACAGAGATGTAAACAGGAAGCTCAGTTGGTAGAGCATTGTGGGAAAAGAGAAGAGGCAGGTAGTCTGGAAAAGTTTCAAATGCCAAGCTGACTAAAGACCTACAGGTTTAGCTCTTCCGTTGATAAGGATGGACCTGCTCATCCAGATTTATTTATTTATTTATTTATTTATTTATTTATTTATTTATTTATTTGTTTATTTATTGCATTTGTTTACCGGGAAATTCCGACTGGACACAGGTCCTTTTTCTTAGAGTAATGTACAATAGAGGAATTTTACAATATAATGTTATACTAGTAGATGATCATCAGTAATCAACATGTAGTTCAGATGACACTTACATCTGGACTTACATCATGGTAAGTGTATAACTTTAATTTGTGCATTTGCTGGAGGCTGAATTTGTAGAATGAAAAGTTTAAGTAATAGTTAAGAGGGTGAATAAAATATCTATCAGAAATTAGACATTTGTAAAAGAAAGTAGCATGTACAAGAGAAAAGGGAAAGGGGACAATGCAATAGAGATCTAGCAGGCAGAAGCAGCATCTGTAGCACAAGAAAGGTGCAATGTCTGCAGTAGTTTGTATATGATATGTGAAGCATTATATGAAAGAGCCTCCAAGTACAGAATGAAAATATGATCACTAAAGTTTTATAGAGTGGAATATAGGTAGAAATGGTGTTAAAGGACTGAAAATAAACATTAAGAATAATTACATGAGGGTTTCAAAAAAGGTGTCTCACACTACTAGAAAGTATAGGATTTTTCCCACCTGTAAATACTCTCTGAGGTAAAAATTGTTCCAACTTTGTGGAAAAGTTTCATTCAAAACACAGAAATGTACTACATGCCACAAACTCTTATTGTTATTATTGTTAATGTTGTTGTACCACTGTTAATTGATAGGCATTATTTGTGGATGTTTATTTAATGTATTCTTACCTCAGTATGTTGATGACCTTAATGTTTCCATGTTCAGGGCTATCTACTAGTAATTTGTTATTTGCTACAGATTTTACTTGGAATACGTATTATTATAATTTTTGGTATAAATATGGTCTGATAAAGGTATCAGTTTTTATTGTACATTAGCTTATCATTTCCAGAAGAGAGGTGTGGGTATCAGTTTTGTTTGCTTTCAAAGATATTTTGACTGACCAGCCTAGCCTCTCTTCCAGTCATCCTACTGATAAATTTACAGTGGAGCAAGAGACCTTTGGCCTACTTATTCTACGAGGGGTGAGAGTCAAGGGTCAGGCTGTCTTCTGCATTGGGTTTAGGGATTTTGTTATTGTTGGTTAAGGTCTTTAACTCCAGTTCTTACTCCCTATGCAGCAGTTGTGACACTCTGGACTTGCACCTAAATCACAGGTTGCATAGGTACAAGATTCCAGGCAGAATACAGGTGTCGGTCTCTTCTAAAATGAAGAAAATGGTGTCACAGTTCCCCCAAGGAGGGCAAATAAACGCCATCGATTTCACTCCCACCACCCCCTATCAGTTCATCCAGTATCTGAACTGTTTAATGAACTTGGGTTACCCAGGGCATAGTCTGAGATGATCTTTTTATGCCACAGTGTTGGCTGGGATAGGTATCTTTAAAGAGTTTATAAAATTTAGTAGGTAACAGAGCCGATCTTGTTGCTTCACTATTCAGCATTTTTTTGTAATATATCAGGAAATTTCTTGCACAGTAGTAGAAAAGCATTGTTCATATCAATATAAAATACTTTAAATACTTTTTCGAAGAAAGGAAACCATAGTTCATATTTTTGAACCATGTGAAATAAAGCTATTAAGCTGATCTCAAACAAATTGATTCTAGGATTTATACTTTTCATGTAATACTGTATGTAGGGTTGATTTATTAGTTCATATGTGTGTTCTGTTTGTGATATTTTCTTTCTTGTGCTCTTTAATATAATTAACAATTAATTGCCTGGGTCTGCGTGCCATAGAAACATGTTTAGTCCACGTTTTTTTCATTATGAAATTTAATTTACATCTTGTCTGTTTTATGGCCATAATGTACAATGTTATGTAGAATTAATATATAGCAGTTTACTTGATATAGTCATTCATTGGTTTAATTGTTTTCTTGTTGCTGAATTTTTAAGGTGTTATCATTCATTTTTAGTATTTAAGACATATTTTACATAACAAATTGTTCAAATTATGTTTTAGATGAATGAAAAAAAGAAAATACTGGTTTTAATGGTGACACAGCCCATGCCCTAATACCACACAGACACACACACACACACACACACACACACACACACACACACACACACACACACACCATGATATTGATTTACACCATCCTCGTAACATACCTTGTTCCAGTGTTGTGTTTGAACAAACCCTCACAGAGTGGCCTCCACTAACAAATATACATTTTCAACCAGTTATGCCTTATCACATAAATGGTCAGCATGTAAGCTGGATAATTTTTATACATGCAGTGTAAAGGTTTTAAACTATTACTACTGTGTGTTTAAATATACCTCTTTCTGATTTATCTGATTCTCAGAAAGGTATTTTTTATTTTATAAGACTTAAACACTGATTTAATAAACATATAGCAGCCAACTGTCTGTAACTGAATTACTAGATTTGTAGTCTAAGGCCTGAATACATATGAAACCCAATTGTGAATATCAAATATGCCTGTTTGAAATTAATTTGTTTTAGATGTATAAAGTGCATTATTTGCTAGGCAGGTCAAGTTCTGAAAAGGCTTTCATTTTTATATCAAAGTGGGTGAAATGTGCCTTTGTATCTCTGTTAGTTTTTATTTATTTATTTATTTATTTTGCCCCTTGACAATGCCTCTACTAATGAAACTCCAAAATTTTGTAGGAATGTAGTATGCATATGCACACATACATTTAATTAGAGAATTTTGAGTCTTTGGAATCCTCTAATAATGATGGGGGGGTTGAGGTTATTTCAATCAAGCTTTTCATCTATCCTACAAAGCATTAATAATATAATAAAGGGGCATATGGGGAACCAGTGCCAAATATTAGGGAACTATGACTTTAACAAGAAATATTTTCCTTGGTAGATAAGTAATAAGAAGTAGGTATCTTCATTTGTCTGCAACCTGCGGGATACGGATCCGATCTCAGATCCGAGCAGGCAACTTCTATCATAGCATAGATCCGAGCTCCTAGCTCCTCCCCTTACCCATAATCCCCTGCCTGCCCTAACTGACCTCAGATCAAGTTTGCCCCATAGCACAACAGATAAAAGGTGTCCCAATGGGAACATATGCTAATAACACAAGAACGATCATATCGGTCAGGGGGAAGGAGGGGGGGATGGTTGCAGACAAATGAAGATACCTACTCAGATGGAACGTTATGGTGAGTACATAACTTCTTAATCTGAAGTAGGAACTTCATTTGTCAGCAACCCGTGGGACAGAGTCCCCAGCTACCTAAGTCTTGGGTGGCCTTCATGGAAGGATATTCCGGAGCACCGCAGAGCCAAAGGATGCTCTACCTCAGGAAACAACATCTATTTTATAATGGCTGATAAAGGTGTGAGATGAAGCCCAAGTGGCTGTGGAACAAATGTCATCCAGTGGAACCCTAGCTTGAAAGGCCGCAGAAGTGGCAACGGCCCTAGTAGAATGAGCATGGACTCTTTGAGGTGCAGGCCTCCCCGAGCTCTGATATGCTAAAAGAATACAACTCGAGATCCATCGAGAGAGAGAAACTTTAGAAACTGATTTTCCGAAATTACTTTTGGCAAAGGAGATAAACAACTGATCGGATTGCCTATGACCAGCAGTTCTATGGATATAAAAACGTAGTTGTCTGTGTACGTCCAAGGAATGTAGCTTGTACTCTCCTTTGTTATGAAAGTTGGGGAAAAACACTGGGAGATTGATGGATTGATTGATGTTCGCTTCTGAAGATACCTTAGGTAGAAAGGACGGGTTGATTCTGAGGTAAACCCTATCCGGGTGAAAAAACAGATATGGTGTTTGACACAAAGGGCTTGCAATTCCGATACCCTTTTGGCTGAAGTTATGGCCACCAAAAAGGCTGTCTTCCAAGAGAGAAATTTGAGATCAACCGTGGCTGCCGGTTCGAATGGGGGACCAGTCAAGGCCTGCAAGAGTAAGGATAAATCCCATGGAGGTACCACCTCTTTAACTGGAGGCCTAAGGAGGAAGGTACCCTTGAGAAAGGTCTTACACAGTTTGGAAGTCATAAGAGGACCAGACTCTTGCCCCACATGGTAGTATGAGATTGCTGCCAGTTGTACCTTGACTGTGGAAGAACTAGCCCCCTGGTGAAAGAGAGAGGTTAGAAAATCTAGAATTGATGATATCAGGGCTGTAAAAGGGTCTAAACGACGGTGTTCTGCCCAAATGGTGAAGCGTTTCCACTTACTCCGATAAACCTTTCTCGTGGAAGGCTTGTGAGCTGCTACAAGAATGGCTTTGACTGGTGAAGAGATCCCGGGAGTCCTTATGAGGAGTGGAACTGGAGCAACCAAGCCGTCAGCTTGAGGTTGACCAGGTTCGGAGTCAGAAGACCGAGAGGATGAGAGATGAGATCCGGAATAGGATCCAGAATCCATGGTGGATACACTAGGTGAGACCATAGGTAAGGGAACCATGTCTGACGAGGCCAGAATGGGGCAATGAGGATCATTTTGCTCCCCAGCTGCCTGGCTTTCTGTAATAATTTCAACATCAGGGGAAGAGGAGGGTAAGCATAAAGCAGACCGGGAGGCCAAGCATGAACTAGAGAGTCTCTCGGGGACTCCCCCGGAGGGGGGATCAGAGCAAAGTAATCATTGCATTTCATGTTTGAAGGAGAGGCAAAAAGATCGCAACAAGGTTGCCCCCATCGGGCAAATACTTGCTCTGCGACTCGGTGGTTGAGAGACCACTCATAAGGAGTCAGGATAGTATGACTGAGCTTGTCCGCTAGAATGTTGGACCGTCCCAGAATGTGCGTTGCTATGAGAAAGCGGTTGGTGGAAATCACCCATTCCCACACTCTCATGGCCTCACGGCAAAGGGAGTAAGACCTGGTTCCCCCCTGTTTGTTGATGTACCAGACTACCGACATGTTGTCTGTCTGTACCGCAATTGTCCCTACCGGAAGAGAGTTGTGTAGTGCCTGCAACGTCAAAAGCACCACTCTCATCTCTAGGACGTTGATATGCAAAGAGGTCTCTACGTCGTTCCATGTGCCTTGGACTGTCCTGCCTGAAAAATGCCCCCCCCACCCCAGACGAGAAGCGTCCGTGGTCACTGTGTCGACTGGTGGAGGTAGTGAGAAGGGACGTCCCGTGTGGAGGTTGGGAGACTGGAGCCACCACAGGAGTGATTTTCTGCAAACCTTGCTTAAGGAAATGGGGTGAGACAGAGGGTTGCAAGACAGGGACCATTGTACCTGGAGGGTCCACTGTAGAACCCTCATGTTCAACCGGGCCAATGGCAGCAGAGGGATTGCAGCCGCCATAGATCCCAGGGCCTCAGAATCAATTCCGCCGAAGGAGTTTGCCATTGAAGAATGGCATGCACGTGTAACATCAGGTTCCAAAGCCGATCTGGAGTCAAGAACGCAAGCATCTGTCTGGAATCAAGTCTTGCCCCTATAAAATCCAGCCTCTGTGTAGGGATGAGAGAGGATTTGGTCATGTTGATGGTTAATCCTAATAGTGGAGCTAGACTGAGAAAATAGTCCCTGCCTGAACAAAGTAGATGCCTTGTTGGGGCTGTGAGGAGCCAGTCGTCCAGGTATGGAAAGACCTGAATTCCCTGGAGTCTCAGGTGGGCCGCTACTACTGCTAGGATCTTGGTGAACACCCTGGGGGCTGAGGTGAGACCGAAGGGGAGGACCCTGAATTGAAAGTGACTGGCTCCCACCGGAAGCGGAGGAACCTCCTGGAACGCCTGTCCACTAGAACGGGATAGTACGCATCCTTGAGGTCTATAGAGCACATCCAGTCGTCCTCCTGCAATAAGGGGAGGACGGATTGCAACGTGATCATTCGGAACTTTTCTTTGGGTACCGCCAGGTTTAGGAGAGAGAGAGGTCGAGGATGGACCTCAAGTCCCCCGTCTTTTTTGGCACCAGAAAGAACCTGGAGTAAAACCCTGATCCGACTTGATCTGGGGGGACGGGCTGGATGGCTCTTTTTTGTAGAAGCTGCTGAATTTCTGCAGTGGCCACCTTCTTTTGACTGGGTGGGACGTCAGGAAGGCTTCTGATTTGTATTATAACCTCTGGATATAATACGAAGCACCCAGCGATCTGTTGTTATGGACTCCCATTTTGCCAGGTGCTTCAAAAAATGCCCCCCGACTGCCTCCAGAGTGGAGCAGTCGGGAAACCCCTCAGGGGTTCTGTGTGGGCCTCTCAGAGAAAGGTTCTCTGGACCCAAAATTCCTCGGACCCCCTCTGAATCTGGGGCGGCGTCCTCCCTGTCCTCCTCTGCCACGAGAGGACTGGTTGTCCTGAGCAGACTGAGATTGATGCGATTTTCGGAACCACATCTTCTTCTGACCCTTTTGGTTCTTGGAAAAGGACCTCTGGGGCGCAGAGAAGTGGACTCCGATGGCAGACAAAGTCTTCCCATCTTTCTCGCTCTGGACAAGAGTGTCGTGAATGGTTTTGCCGAACAGTGCAGAACCATCAAAAGGGGCATTCGCGAATGACGCCTTAAAGGGTTCCGAGAAGTCACAGTGACGGAGCCAGGCCTGTCTTCTCATGACAAGCCCGACTCCGCCTGCTCTAGCGGCTCCCTCTGTAGCATGAGACAATAGCCGCATAGAGGTATTAGAGATAGAGCGGAGGGTGGCCATTCGGGAAGAGTACAAATCCTTGTCTCCCTCCGACATGGACCCCGGGGGGGGAAGCAGCGTATTCCTTAATTAGATCCCGCTGCATCCCAATAACGTGTGCCATGTAGTTCAAGGCCCTCATAGAGAAGGTCGCTGAACTGAAGGCCCGCTTCCCAAGACGGTCCATCAGCGAGACTCCTTGCTCGGAGGATGAACCGTGGGGCTCTCCTGAGCCAACTCTTTCTTGGTGGCTGCAGCCACCAACATGGCATCCACAGGGGGACCTCTGCTCCAATGTGATCTCTCTGCAGGGGGGGCTCAAACTTTTGTCTGGGCGCTTGGGGATCGGCTCTACAGTGTCCGGTTCCTTCCAAGGCCTAGAGGATATGAGATCCACCAGGGGGTCGGGTGGAGGGGACACCCAAGAGGTTAGATGGTCCTGCCTCAAACGCCTCAAGGAATATGGACTCGTCAGAGGAATCCTTGGGGGCAGACCACCCACCCCTGATTTTGAGCATTTCCATGATGTCTCCAAAGGAGACATCCTCGGGGGGTGATCTAGGGGAGCCTTCCCCTTCATCCAAGTCCGTATCTTCTGTGAGACTCTCAGGGGAGTCCATGTGCCTCCTTTTGCACTTTGCCTTGTGGGGAATCTCCTCGGGGGGGCTGTCCGAGGAGTCCTCATGGGCTGTATCCTGTTCCACTGGAACTCCTAAAGGCGCTGAGGCAGGTGGCCCCAAGGGCCGGATGAGGGGAGCCAGGACCAGATGAGAAGGAGTGTGGGAGGGAGCCGAAGCCAGGACCGGAGGCCTGGAAGCACTCGACAGTGCCCTCTCCACCGCAGCGAAAGCCGAGGGGGAACCGCTCTCTGACGTATCCGAGATCCGACTCCCACTCGGATCCGAAGCGGGGATCGGACCCGGCACCGAGAACGTCGGATCCGAAGGACCAGTGTGCTCTGACTGTGATGGAGCCAAAAGCACACCGAATCCCTCGGATCCGAAGCTCGGCCCACGGCTCCGAGAGGTCGGATCCGACAAACTCGAGGGAATAGTCGGAGCCGACATGCCCAGCATGGTCGGCTCCGACCTACCCGCGGATCCAACGTGGCTCGGCTCCGAGCACTCCGAGCCCGGAATGCGGGTCGGAGAAGGAGCTATAGGAGTGAAAAAAGGGGTCGAGCTCCCCCCCAGAGGGGAGGGGGGCAAGAGCACTTCCATCTGCATCTGGGCCTGGATGAATCTCCTCATCATCTGGTCCATATCCGCATCAGACATGCTAAAAGTGGACCTCGACGAGGCCACCGAGGCAGACCTGGAGTGTCACCTCGATGACCTCGACGGGGACTGGGTCACCTCCTCCTTGGGTCCCAGGGAGAAACAAGGGGATCAGATCCGAGGAGGAGGAGATCGAGAAGACTTGGACGGGGAAGCCCTCTTGGCGGGCGGGGCCAATGAGGAGTCCTCGGCCCGCCGCTTAAGGTGCTTCTCCCGCCGCTTCTCTTTCCTGGCCTCCCTATCCTCTGGAGCCGAAGCGGGAGGTTGAGTCCCGGTCGGAGGAAGGGAGGCAGGAGTGACCGCTACCGGGGGGGTAGCGGGCACAGAAGTACCGGAGGCCGAAGCAGAGTCTGGGGGTAGAAGGCCCGCCAGAACTAGCTTTGACCTTCGATCCTTGAGTGCCCTGGGGTTGAACGCCACGCAAATCGCGCAACCCGAAGAGAGGTGTTCAACCCCAAGGCACCTAACGCACCGAGTGTGGCCATCAGCCGGTGAAAGCTTGTGACCACACTCGGTGCATTTCGAAAAAATTGCTTTAGGGGCCTCCGACGTACTGTAGAAAAGCACACTCACTAGGCCCCTAACACTCAGTCACACACACACACTACGACCAGCGGGGGAGGGAGAAATATTTTTAAATTAAATCAAAATTATATAAGATATAAAAAAGAGTAAGGGTAAACCTACCACACACACAATCAGTCACTCAGAAAGAAGAAATACAAAACTTTTTTTCTCACAAAACGCCAAGAGCTCTGAACCTAGCTGTTGCTTGAAGAGCGGCAAACTAGATCTGGGGTCAGTTAGGGCAGGCAGGGGATTATGGGTAAGGGGGAGGAGCTAGGAGCTCGGATCTATGCTATGATAGAAGTTGCCGGCTCGGATCCGAGATCGGATCCGTATCCTGCAGGTTGCTGACAAATGAAGTTCCTACTTCAGATCAGTTATTTTGCGGTTACTATATTTGGCTCTAGATAATTGTTACTGTTGATATGGCACCTGACTCCATGTACAAACATGGGAAAAATAGGTTGTATATAGATGGATGGTATTTTGGTATAATAATCATAACCACTAAATGCTGGCCAGTACACAGATTAATATAACATCTTATCCAGTTATGTATTTGGGTCTTTTAAAATTTTTGTTGGGTTTCATGCTTTTCTGGAAGGTCTGTAATGGATGCCATTTCCTGATGTAACTATCAAATTTAGTTTTCTTTATAATAGAGTAATAGTTGGCTAGTACCATTGATAATATGTATTACTATAGTAGTTAGGCCTTGCTTGTAGGTGGGCGGCACAGTGATGCATTAGTTAGCGTTGTCACCTCACAGCACGAGGTTCTCCGGTTCAATTCTTATCTGGGGTGCCTTCTGTGTACAGTCTGCATGTCCTCCCTGTGTTCACGGGGGTTTCCTCCAGATGCTCTGGCTTTCTTCCACATTCCCAAGGCATGCTGTAGGTGGATTAGATATTCTAAATTGGCCCTAGATGTGAGATGTGTGTGCCTCCTGAGGAAGGTTGGGCGTCAGGCTGGCCACTCGACACAGTCATTCTGTGGACCGATGATCTGCTGTGGTGACCCCTAACGGGAGCAGTGGAAAGGAAAAGAAGAAGAAGTTAGACCTTGCTTGTATAAAAAAATGAAGAAATGAGTCCTGGTGAATAGTAGACATCTTCCTGATTTATCCTTAAACATTTGAAATCAAGTAGAATATTTAAAAATTACCCATGCATTTTAATATATAAAAATACTTTGTTTTCTATTTAAGAAAAAAAACAGGGAAAAAAGCAGTCCATCGATCATTTATTTATTAACTGATGGCTCAATGGTAAGATCTCTGACTTACAGCTCCATGGCCTAGAGGTCAATACAGTCTTCAAGCCACTGTATGAAATGTGCATGTTTTCCTCATGTCTTTGTGGATTTATTCTGTGTTATCCATTTTTCATGCCTTCCAAAAATGCTGTGTAAATGGTTATGGTAAACTGTCCATGTATTTACTCTTCTCTTTATGACTGTAAAGGATCTCGTGACCAGTGAACTGCTAGCTTAACAATCGTTACATAAATATCATAGAAATGGTACTACTACAGATAACTAAGCTATGAGTTCTTAACACATTACTTCCTATATTCCAGGGTTTGATTCCCTCAGCCTCCATTTGCCCACTGTGTAATTCTTAACAAATCACTTAACCAATCAGTGCTCTGGGAAATTGCACTAGGCTCCTCAATTGTGTCCTGAATTGCCTATCAGATAACTACCTAGCAACCCTATTAAAAGAACATAACAGGCTCTGAAGAAAGTACAAAAACAGTAAAACACACCGACATTAAAGCATTTATATACAAGACAGCAATATAATATTAAGTATGTATAATTTAAGTCCTTGCATATAATGAAATGAAATATCATAATGAAGTTACCCTGTATGTAACCAGAAAAATGATATAATAAAACGTTTCAGCCACTTTACTGTACAAAGCCTAATGCTTTGAATTCTGTATGTGCTCCTGTTTAAAACTTGCTTAATGGGGGAAACAAAATGAATATTCTGAGTCCATAACAAGTGCATATGCTAGTGAAATACTTGTAATTTTGAGTTATTTCAGGTGTCAAATTCATGAATATAGGCAGAGTTGCATTAACAATTTTAAAGCATTTTTTCTTAGACTATGCTGCTATATTTAGTCCCAGTCATGTGATCATAATAATTTTGGCATTATCTATTGATTAAGAAGATAACGTCCTGCTTAGACATTAAAACTCATGGACCCCAATTCCAAAAGACTTGTTCCCACTTACACTGAGAGATGCTGAGAGCAGGTGTTTTGGAATCTGATCCCCGTAGTAAGTTTGTTTATAGATAGGCCTTACACCAAAGTAAGTCATTTACACTGAAACCAGGTCTTTCGGAATCGGGCAGACTTACATTGCATGCAACTCCTTTGGAATCTGACTATGAACTCTGTTTGGTTTGTATTTTTCACTGATGTCTTTCATGAAATTGCCAGCTAGTAGTGAGATAAACTAGGAATAAAATCCAACATAGGGTGTTAAAAATAAAGAAGTTATGTACTTACCACAACATTCTATCTGTGTTGTCCATTTTCATTCTACCTCAATGTATGAGTTCGATCCAATACTTGGATCTGACTCGGCCATTATTCTAACTCATGGCCACCACCAAACTCTCAAACTCCTTCCCTACCCATAATGCACCACCCCAACATCCCTCAGATCTTGCTTACAGCTTGATGTGAAGACCATAAAGAATTGTCATAACTAGAGTTCAACACGAGACATGTGGTGCCCCAGGAATTTCATTCTTCCAGAATTCACTCGTGATAAATGGAGGGGGGTGGAGGGTAGAAAGTTGAGGAAGAATGAAAATGAACAACAAAGATGGAATGTTACGGTAAGTACATAACTTCTTTATCTAATGTTGTCAATTTTCATTCTTCCTTAACGTATGGGATAGAGTCCCCAGCTATCTAAATTCCTTGGCAAATTTTAATGAAGGACATTCCTGAGCACGGCTGAAGCAAAGGTCTCTCTTTCTCTCGAGACCAGCTCCAATTTAAGGTATTTGGATATGACCAAGTAGTTGTCCCATAACTAGACTCCATGTGTAATCTAGACTGGAATATAATGGAAGAGGTCATATGTGTAGTTGAAAGCTAATGTATTGGTTTGTTAGGGAGAAATTCAATTTAATGGAGACAAACAAAATATAATCTGTGAACTGCTTGGTTATTGTTACATTTTGTGATGTGTCAAGGAAGCCAAGAATTGATCTGTCTTCCTAGGTTTTTAGTTCCGTGCAGGTAGAAACACCATTAACTATAAGCATCTAGTAAGTCCAGCATAAACTCTACTTTATTTGGAAAGTCTGCGAAAAAATACTGGCAGGTTAATTTGGTTGGTTAATGCTGGATTCTGACACTCCCCTCAGTAGGGAGAAAGCATCAGTATGTGAAGTGTCCCTATCCATGTGGAAAAATAAGATGGGGACTTAAAATATAATGCTTGAAGTTCTGACATTCTCCAATGGAAGTAAATGCAACTAAAAGGATAGTGTTCTAGATAAAGAATTTTATGGCTGTAGTTTGGAAAGAAGGCTGTGTCAAAGTTTGCCGTACCAGCTGTATATCCTATGGTGGTATAGGGTCTTTGTAAGGAGGGCTAAGTAGAAGAAAACCATTAAAAAATACTTTGCAAAGTTTAGAGGAAGCCAGAGAAGAATTCTGAAAATCTAAATATAAATTCAAGAAAGGCTGTGAGTAGAAGTTAGACATTCGATAAAGTAGCACCCTCTTAAAATAAACTGGTTTGAAATTCAAGGACAGGATGTATCGAAGCTGTGAAAGGTTCTACCTGAAACTGCTCTATTCAATAAAGCAAAAAATCTTCTCCATAAATTTCTGTAGAGATTCCTCATATATAGTTGTTATGGGAAGGTAACAGAATGGAACGGATGGGTAAAAAGAAAGCATAGGTTGCCTGGCTATCAATATAATTAGAAAAAACACGCAGTCAGTATTAGGCTAGAGATGTGCAGATGAATAACACCTGTCAGGTAAGACAGAAGTTCTGTAGACAGATCTAAAATTGAAGGTGAGAACAGAGAAAAAATAGGTCAAAAGAAGGGGAACCATCTCAGTTGAGGTCAGTAAGATACAGTGAAGATGGCTTGTTCTTCAACGTGGTTGCCTTCTGATGTAATCTTTATTAAGATGCATTGTAAGTGCCTATCACATTTTATATTCTTCCACCTTGTTGTTGTACATGTTTAGTTTCAACACCTGTTTCTTCCATTTAAATATGCAATTTCATTTGCCTCAAGTCTGAACTCCTGGGCACAGAATGAAAAATTGTCCTTATGATAAGTGAATGAATAAAGAAACAAATAGATAAATAAACAAATAAATAAACCAAGTCTGCTACTTTGTTGCTGAGACACAAGCCATTAGGAAGTAAGATGGACCTGCTCAAGTTGACAGCTATCACACAGAACTTCTTCGGAAAATGGGCTACAATTACAAAGTGGTTGAAAGAAAATCCTCCATTGCCACACCTCCCAATGGATGAAAAGGATATTGTCCTCAGGGGACCAAATGCCCTGGACTGTATTCCCTAGGAATTGTCCATTCCATCCAATCTGGCAAACATCTATGGTCACTGTGGCCTTGGGTGGAGAAAGAAGAAATGATGGGCTAGCACAGTTATATTGACCGCATCCACCCAGAAAGATACCTTTGCCTAACAAAGTTATTGTCATCTTTATCAACATAAGTAGGGAGAGTGTTCATAATTGTGTTCATAGCATCTATTCTTGGTAAGGAAGTAGGACTCATGCTGTTGACATTGATTCCAGAACTTGTGGAATGAATCCTGCTGATATTTTGGTACTACCAGTTATTTTCTGAACAATTATTTGTACTCAGTAAAGAGGTAGAGATGTTAGGATACACACAGTGTTGAAAAATTGTTCCTATAAACTCTAACATGTAGGCCACTTACAATTGTAATTTGTTGTTATTGACAGATATCTCAAATTGTGGACAAGCCTAACACACTTAATCTTAAATTTGCACCAGTAAACGTTTGGCTGGAATGGTAATGAGCCTGTCATCCCAAAATGGAAATGTGCAGGATCCTTGCAAAGCTAAAGTGAGATGCCAGTACTGCGATACACTTGGTGAACACACTTGGGGGTGTAGTTAGGCCAAAAGGCTGGACTCTGAACTGGTAATGACTGTCTCCCAGCTTAAACTGTCACTACTTCCTGGATCTTCTATTCATTGTATGTGATACTACTACTCCTGAAGGTCAATCAATCTTATCCAGATGTCCTGCTCAGAAGAGGGAAATTGGACTGAACCAAGACTAATTAGGACTTAGTGTGCCAAACAGAATTGTTCAACACACCAAGACTTAAAATCGATCAGCAATATCCTACTTTATTTAGGTACTAGACGAAGCTTGAATCAGTTATGGATTCTACTGGTTTACAGGGAACTTTCAGATGACTCTAAGCTGCTTCTTGCATAATGGGGGTGGAAGGGAAAAAGGGAATGATATAATCTCAGCAAAAAATTCTCTAGAAGGAAGCACTCTTTGTTATGATTAACCATGTGTCCTGGTATAGAGATAAGAGATTCCCGACTGTCTGCAGAGGAGGGCACTGAGGTCTCCTTTCAGGAGCACTGGCAAGGTCTAACAGAAGAAGTATCTTTGGACCCTCAGAATTGTGGGAGTCCTCTGACACTGGGGAGTTTCAGCCACTGTCCCTCTCTCCTGTGCCTTAGCATTAACTATGTTCATGTGTGTCCTGTAAGGGACCCTGAGACTTCCTTTAACACATACCTAGACCTCCTAATTGATTACTTGGAAAAAAAATGTTGAAGGGATACAAAAAAGTGGCGCCCATGGCAGATAGGGTCTTTACGTCCTTACTTGTGGAGCTAAACCAAAGAGAACTGTCAAAGGTAGCACTGAAGAAAGATGACTTGAAAGACAGCACAAAATCATTGAGGCTCATCCAGGCGTGTCTCATGATGGAAATGCCTGAACCTGCAGCCCTAGAGATGCCTTCTGCAGTATACAAGATAAACCTCATGGACAAATAGGATATGGTCTGTAGAGTAGCCTGAGAGACACTACTGATGATGAGCATCAGCAATTTTGGTTCTAGAAAGGGAATTAGATAGTCCTTTAATCAAATCTGTGTGTAGCCTCTTATAAGCTAGTTTAGGATTGAATGGTTGTGTAGGTGGTACACGTGGGTAGGATCCAAAATTAGGTCCTGAATGCTATGTAAGAAAAAAGTGACATAACCAGGGAAAAACTTCCTCACTGTTACTCAGAACTGGAGATTTCAGGGAAGGAAGGTAAAAGCCCAGTACTGAACCAAAAAACTTAGATCTGGTGTTCCATATTAACTCTGATCTGAGGGTGTCTAAAAAGAAATAGTCAGGCATATCTAAAGAGTGAATGAGAGTGACTTTCTTTTATCCAGTTCCGAACCTCTTCATGGTACCACTTGCTGGGTAGGAAAAGAGGCAAATTAGAGTTAACAGATGCACTCACAAATCCATGAGAGGGCAGAAGTGGTAAGATCTCCATTTGGATTTGAGTCACAAAAAATTTCACATCATCTTATCCACATCCTGAAAAAAAATGAGCAGGAAGGAAAAATTGGAAGGAAAGCAACTATCACCACATTAACTGAGCCTGTCGGATCTGAGTAAGACTTTGGATCTGAAGGAGATTCTAAAGCTTTTTGCATCCCAAGAGTTTGGATGCAAAATCTTTCAGGTTCCTTGGAATAAAATTTGTCTGTCAGATCTGAAAGCTTAGCATCCAATGAAGAAGTAACAGCAAACCTATCAGATCTAAGGAGGACTTTAGGCTCAAAGAAGCACTAGTGCTATGGATTCAAAATCTTTCTAGTTTTTCTCTGGAGTTAAAATTCTTCTGTTGGATCCAAAGGCTTAAGATGCAAATGAGGTTCTAAAGGCTTTGGATTGGAAGAGCTTGGATCTGAAATCTTTCAAATTCTCTGGAATAAGACTTGTGTCTGATGGATCCAAGACTTAGGATCCGATGCAGAAGTAACAACCAAAACTTGTCAAATCCAAGCAGAAATTAGGATCCAAAGAGGACCCTCAGAGCTTTGGGTTTAAAAAAACTTCCTAGTTTCTCTGGAGTCAAACTTCTGTCTGTCAGATGCAAAAGCTTAGGATCTGAAGGAGGCTGAAAAAGCTTTGGATCCAGAGAGCTTGGATCCAAAATCATTCTATGTCTCCATAATAAGACTTATGTCTGTCGGATCCGAAGGTATAGGATCTAATGTAGCAGAGCTGTTGGATCCAAGGAAAATTTAGTATCTGAAAAGGGTCTATATTATATCAACGAAAATTCAAAAACACGAATGCTATTTGTGTCTTTCGGCTTTTCCCGGTTAGAGGTCGCCACAGTGGAACTCCGGTCCGCTAATGATTGGTAGTGGATTTTTGCATACCGGGTTACCAGCCCTGAAGCACAACCTTCAACAAAGGCACACCCCATTCACATATGCCTCCACACAGAAGACACTCTAGCTGAGAATCGAATGGGACAACGTCTTGCTCTGAGGCGACAACGCTACCGCAGCACGCGAAAATGCCTAACATTGAAACCTTTATTGTGGGGGGGGGTTGCTCCCCCCACACCCCCGCTAATTAAATATACCAACTCCAAGATCGCACTACAGTGAGGAAAGGGCAAATTTCCCAATCTTCACTGTTTTGTGATCTCACAAAACACACATCGATGTCTGGCATTTTCACTGTTTACAGCACTCGACATTTTGATGTTTCGTTCTTTTAATAGGGGCCCTCTAAAAAGAGCCCTAGTGTACTTTGGATTCATAATTATTGTCTGAAGATAAAAATTATATCTGTCGGATCTGAAAAAAAAAACTTAGGATCCAATAATAGAAGTCGAACCTGTCGGATCCAAGGAGGATTAATGATCCAGAGGATATCCTAGCTATGTCAGATCTGAGGTGGCTGGATCCAAACTCTTTCAGACTCTCTTCATTGTTTTTTATTTATTTATTTTTTTATTTATAATGATAATGAAGCCAAAGAATTTGAACACCTGGACCTTTTGAAGGGTCCTTGAATACTGAACTCCAACAATGCTCTGAGAAAAGGGTAGTTAGCAGCAAACCTTTCAATTTTAATTTATTTCTTCTTTTGTTCAAGTTTTGAAGAACTGTGTGGTCGGTTTTGATGATGGTCAGATTGAACCTACCCTCGGATGCAGTTTTTGATCTTTCTTGTTGGTTCTGAAGAAGCAGGGACTAGAGAAGCCAAAAAAATAGACCTTTAGAGAGGTCTTTACATTTTGTATGGGAGGTTGAGCCCCAGCAATGGCTTCAGAAAAAAGATGGCAGTAAAGCTTTTAACATCAGATTATTCTTTTCTGTCTACAGAAGCTCACAATAAAAACTGCAGTCCTAAACAATATAAACCAAGGTTGTAGCAATGAAGTTTAAAGAATTACAATAAATCTTGTATATAAAAGAAATGTCGATAGTAATAAAACACTGGCACCAAAACAGAAAAGTAAAGTTGTAAAATAAACTGTCACAATAATGGAGAAAGGTGGTTGTAAAAGACCAGAACGCTTTGGGATTTTACTCCATTTCATATTTTCTGTATTAATAGTTATAAAACAGTTCAAAAGGCAAAGGGAAGGAGATTTTTCATAGAAGTAAAGGAAAAAAGTTAATGAACTTGACTTCAGATTAAAATGTAAGAAGCAGTAATTCATTAAAGTTAGAAAGAAAAATAAGAAATAACTTCTCTTTCACAGAAAACTCTGGAGTTGAAAGCAACCATGTCTGAACTCTAATGTAATAAACGAGATCTTAGGGATGTTAGGAGTGGTGCATTATGTGTAGGGAAGGAGCTCAAGAGTTTGCTGGTGGCCACAAACTATAATAATGGCTGAGTTGGATCTGAGTATCAGATCCAAACCCATACGTTGAGGAAGAATGAAAACTGACATCAGATACCATGTTTGTGATACTCCAAGCACTCTTATGTTCTTGGCCCTTGAAGTCTTGTATTTCATGATTAAAGTTGTCTGTTTTTTTCTTAGTCTATATGACTGGTTATTTCCTTCATTTGCTGTCTTGGCAATCAGTGGTCTCCAAGACACATCTCTGTGACAGGTTGCATTTACTTCGTTAAGGCTACATTCTGTGTCTTCATATCAAACAAATATGTTTGGTGTAAAGACAATTGCTTTTTCATTTCCAATAATTTATCTTCAATATTTGCAGGCATTTCTTGGTTCTGAGTCACTACTGTATCCAATATGTATGCTTACAATTTACGGTTTAGAGGGTCAAAGTTGTATTCATTATGGAATTTAATACCAGGAAACAACTGAAATAGCACTTTGCTTGATAGAAGCTTTTTATCTGACTTTCAGTTAATGACAGCTGTTAAGGCCCCTTCTTCGAAGCTAATACTTTAGAACAGTGTAGAGCCTACATTTAGGAAAACATTGCTGCTTTTATGAGTGTTAAATAATAATATCATTTCTAAAGTGGCATTGAAAAAAAGTAGTCTTTGGGATAGCTGCTCTGAATGCTGTACTCTCTTAGCACAGTTTGAAGAATTACATCCATTTCTTGGAATATTTTTTTATCACAAGCAAGATAACATTTCATTATTTTTTGCTTCACTGCTTGTTTGAAATCAGGATTTATCTGGATAAACACCAGATAAGAAATGTCTGCCCTATTAGGATAATCACATAGATATGTTCCTTTGATTATAGTTCTCAAATGCATTTGACCTGTTAAATGCTTCTTTATCATCCAAAAATGTACTGCAAGATCATTGTGATTTTTACAGTTTTCTTGAATATGGGGAGGAATACCAGAATAAATGGGTGTGAACAAGGCAAAACAGCTGAAAAAGTTTAATATCTCAAGAAAGAGATTGGCATTTTAATGTCTGTAGCACATGCTTTTCTGCAAATATTTGCAGCATTTACCCTCTCAAGTGGACATCATCCAGGAGAAATGACTCATCTGGAGAAATGTGTCTCACATGGTGTGTGTGTGTGTGTGTGTGTGTGTGTGTGTGTGTGTGTGTGTGTGTGTGTGTGTGTGTGTGTGTGTGTGTGTGTGTGTGTGTGTGTGTATGTATGCGGTCATGCGCGCACATTATAAAAATTGGTCATTTATTTAATTGCTTGGTTTTTTACAAGAAATTCATTTCTTGATTTACTTTTGCCATCTGGAGGATGACTGCCTGAAAAGTTCATTTTCGTGGACTGTAACAATTTTAATACATATAGGAATAGTGCATGATTTGGTATAAGGAGAATATTGATAGCACTGTGCTTGTTGACTTGTAATCATGACTTGATTGTTTTCTGACTGATTAATTTAAGCATAATGTGTCCTGGAAGAAAGGTAGCTAAGAAGAGAACCATAGTTTCAAGTTTCAGGGAAGTATTTTCAGTGATTAATATGTGAGTAGCATACCTATCAGTTTCATCAGTGACTATTTAAATGGTGCCCTCGCTACCTTCAAGTACAGTCTATTTAAAACAAAATTTGAAACATTCCTGTAGTGATGTGGAATCTGACAGCTCAGTGTTAACAGCAGGGTTGTCAGTGAGCACATAAGAGCCTTCTTTGTTACAAGTTTCACACTATATAAAGCACAGACACAAATGTTATTTTTTTTATAACTGCCCATTTCAAATTTAAATAACAGCTTTGTGTATATAGCAAACACTTTGCAAATAGTAAATACATCATTTGCATAATTTGATAATAATTTGCATGACATATTAAACAGTTCTGTTTATGTTAATATAATCAATTCCATTATATTATCTGTTGTATATGCACAATCTATGTTAGTTCTCACTGAAAACTAGTTCTACCATTATTGGTAAATAATTGTCAGCAATCATTTCTAACCTTCATGTGTATTTATTTCACAGAACTTTAGCTAGATCATTAATTCTGTAATGACTATAAATGTTAAACATTAGAGTGTATAACTCTTACTTATTTTCCTGAATAAATTAAATTATTTATATCATCATCATCATCATGTTCTTTCAGCTGTTCCCGTTAGGGGTCGCCACAGCGGATCATCTGTTTCCATTTCTTCCTGTCCTCTGCATCTTGCTGTGTCACACCAATCACCTGCATGTCCTCTCTCACCATATCCATAAACCTTATCTTAGGCCTTCCTCTTTTACTCTTACCTGGCAGCTCCATCCTTAGCATCCTTTTCCCAATGTACCCAGCATCCCACCTCAGCACATGTCCAAACCAACGCAATCTCGCCTCTCTTGCTTTGTCTCCAAACTGTCCAACCTGAGCTGACCTTCTAATATACTGATTCCTAATCCTGTCCATCCTAGTCACACCCAGTGCAAATCTTAACATCTTTAACTCTGCCACATCCAGCTCTGACTCCTCATTTACCAAAAATTCTTTCCAACACCTGAACTTTCAAGGAATCATGTAGTTTACTGATTAGTATAACATTTGGCAAATCCTTCCTCTTTCCTTTTATGCGTATGTATATAATTTTTAGATTTTTGTATGAGCACATTTTCAAAAAAGATATATATATATATATATATATATATATATATATATATATATATATATATATGTGTGTGTGTGTGTGTGTGTGTGTGTGTGTGTGTGTGTGTATATTTATATATATATATATATATATATATATATATACAATCCCAAAAACAAAGGTGCTCGTATCCAGTCACGGTGCTCGGAAACAAATTACAAAATATGAAAGTTCCAAAACACTTCCAGCACTCAAAAATAACAAGGCAACACGAGAGTTAAAGCATTTATTGCCAGCACAGTCTGCCCCACAGACCGGTTTCGCTTAAAAAAGCGTCATCAGCATATGCGTCCTGCTTAAATCATTGTACATTTAAAGTGACAGCTCCAATTAAATGCATTCTCATACAATATACATTATGCCACACATATTCATAACCCTTAGCCCGTATTACCAAATATAACAGACATATTCAAAAACATATTATTAAACATATTATTAAATTGCAAATAATGAAAAATATTGAATTGATATACTACTTAATAGTATATATATATTTAACTCGCAAATAGATATGTAAATAATATGAAACTTGTAGCATAACTAAATAAATTTCTAAATAGACCCCATGTATTGTATACCAAACCTACTTAAACTATAAGAAAATACTAGTTACCGATACCTAATGTAAATAAATCCTACTAACTACGGACAACTAACTATCTATTATCGTTAATTACCAATGGTTATTAAGACCCGGCTTGAAAAGAGCCCCCAAATTTACTATCCATCTACACTCCTTGGATGTCAACATATTATGTCTAGCTGTCTCGCTACTATCCAGTGTGGTAAGTCTATCAATCCCTACGAAAATAAAGTGTGCTGTAGAATGTACCAAAATGTGTTTGTACAAAGCACTACATGTCCTTTTGCATTTTATGTCACTAATATGAAGGGCAATCCTCTGTTTTAATGTACAAGAGGTCTGTCCTACATAAAATGCCCCACACTGACATATAGCCATATAAACCACCCAGGAGCTAGTACATGTAATAAGGCTTGTAATATCATATACCTTTCTAGTATTAATAGATGTAAATGAACCAGTCTTAGACATTAATTTACAATATTTACAATGACCACAGTATGTGCTACCTTTTACCTTGGGTTCAACTTCTTCTTTAGGGCAAAGCCCTTTCTTAAAAGATGATAACCATTGCCTTATTGACTTCCCCTTTCTGTATCCAAACTCACATCTGGAATTTAACAAAGTAGAAAAGAATGGATCCATATATAATATATTCCAATATTTGGATATAACTTCCTTAATCTTGGAAGTGTTACTAGCATAGGTTGTGATAAATCTCACACTCTTAGACAGGCCCCCCTTTGGACGCAAACTATCCTGCAACAAAACCCCTCTATCCGTTGTCTTGACCTGTTTGTAAGCTTTCTCAATTTTCCCTTTATTATATCCATGGACCAAAAACCGCTGTTTTAAGTCAATCACTTGTCTATCATATTCACTGATATTCTAACAAATTCTCTTAATCCTTTGGAACTGTGCAACTGGAATATTATAGATGGTATGAGATGGATGACAGCTATGGGCATGAAGAATAGAGTTTTTAGAAAAAGGTTTACGATATAATGAAGTAACTATTGTGCCATCAAGCACCTTTGTAATATTAACATCTAAAAAATCAACTGTAAATAGATCAAGCTTGCCAATAAAAATTATACCATACTCATTGGCATTCAAATACCTTTTAAAACTATCCCATTCCTGTAAACTGCCCTGCCATATGACCCAACAGTAGTCTAAATATCGACGCCACATGACAAGCTGTCTTGAATATGGAAAACCTTCCATATAGATATATTGTGCCTCTAAGTATCCCATAAACAGGTCAGCATATATGGGGGCAAAAGTAGCCCCCATAGCCATTCCTTTGACCTGTAGATACCAATTATTATTGAACTTAAAGGCATTATGCTCTAACACCAACTTTAATAGAGATAACAAAAAATCCATCTCAACCTCAGAATATAAACCAGATTGTACCATCCAATAATGAACCCCTTTAATGCCCCCTTGATGTGGGATACTCGTATAAAGGGATTGTACATCCAAAGTTCCCAATAGAGAATCATTAGAAAGCTGCAGATCTTCCATAAGTTGTAAAAATTGTTTAGTATCCTTAATTCTAGCTCTAATTAAAGACAACGGGTTTAAGTTTAAATTCAAGATACTCAGATAGTGGTTGAATCACTGAACCTCTACCGGCCACTATGGGCCTACCCGGAGAATTATGTAAGGTTTTGTGAATTTTGGGAACTAAATAAAAATACTGAAAGGTAGGACTTTCAACAGTTAGCTGTTCCACTAAATCACCACTAATAATATTCTGCTGTTTTGCATCCAAAAGAAACTTGTCAATGGCAGATTTAAACCCTTCACTAGGATCCATGGGTAAAGAACAATAAGAAATTGGATCAGTCAACTGTTTTTTAGCCTCCTGTTCATACTGTAATTTATCCCAAATAACTACTGCCCCTCCTTTATCCGCCCCTGTTACTACTATGTTATGATTATTAGCAAGGGACTTTAGGGCTTGACGTTCATCCACCGTCAAATTATGGGAAGAACAGCTAAAAATCTCAGCTTGATTAACTTGTAACTCTTGTAACACTGTTGTAGAAGGGTTGAAAATTAGACTTCTTAAACCAAAAAGTGGCCCTATCTTCAACTAAATGTAACCCAGATTGATGAGCAAAATGATATTTTAAATTCAAATTCCTACAAAATTGTTTAATATCATTAACAATATCATAATGTGACACAAAAAAGGAAGGCGCATAACTCAGACCCTTATTTAACAACTTTAATTCACTTTCTGTAAAAGTGTACTGTGTTAGATTAACCACAATTTGGTTCACATAGCTGTGATCATCATTATGGTCCATTATTAATCCCAACGAAACCGGATCTGTAGGGCCTACCAACTGGCCCGAAACCACTGTTCCATGCTGTCGCTTCCGATGTTTGTGGCCTCCCCTCCTAAAGGGGTTCTGTTTTTTTTAGAAACAGGTGACACTGATGCCAACAAATCCCCTTGCTCAGTCTCCATATCTGTGTTGGAAAAACTAGATGAAATCTCTGAAGCACTGGAAGTGGATTTTGGCCTACGTAAAATAGACCGTACCCTCTTACGCTTAGGTCTATTTTGTTCAGTATCATCAAAGCGCACACCCTTTTTATTCCTTTTCCAAGAGAACACCATATCATGTTTAAAGTCATTTATGTCCCGTTGATACTTTCGCATTTTCCGCCCCTGCAGCTCTTTATCATATTTATCCATGTCTGCCATAAATTGTGCATACATTTCCTGATAGTCACTGGACCCAACAAAAGCAGAAGTACGTTCATGACAAGCCTCTAGTTTGACAAACAAATCTGGTAGCTGTTTGTCATAATAATCAACTAATAGTTCGATAAACATATTAGAAGCAACTAATTGTATACCTCGCCACCTCTTCATAAAGTCAGCATCATCACTGCCCAATCCTGGTTCAAGCTGAACCCTAAGGCCACGCGGTATTATCTTGGCTTGCAAATATGCTTTCAACAGTTTGCCATGCCAAACTAGTGAACGTACCTTTTTAGAGATATCCCCTAGTTGCTTAAAATGCTGCTTCATGTCCAACTGGCCCAAAGTAGTAGAACGCTCATCCTCCATAGTAGATCTGGTAAATACAGAAAAATCGTCCTTGTCAGCCGTCAAATTTTCCATAAATTGTTTAAAATCAGGATGCACTGCCATATCCAAAGTGACTGTGAACCACTCAATCGTGTAAACTAACCTCCAACTGACCAGGATAATCTGCTATGTATCCACAAGCCCAAATTAGGCCAAACGCTAGTAACAGCACTCAAAATTATAACACAATCCCAAAAACAAAGGTGCTCGTATTCAGTCACGGTGCTCGGAAACAAATTACAAAATATGAAAGTTCCAAAACACTTCCAGCACTCAAAAATAAGAAGGCAACACGAGAGTTAAAGCGTTTATTGCCAGCACAGTCTGTATATATATATATATATATATATGTGTGTGTGTGTGTGTGTGTGTGTGTGTGTGTGTGTGTGTGTGTGTGTGTGTGTGTGTGTGTGTGTTTCCTAGTACTTATTTTAATGTAGAACTTGAACTGCATTCTATTCTTAATTCGCTCCAGATCAAATCTTTTCCTCTGTGATTTCATTATTTTCTTTAAATAAGGCAGACAAGCTCTGGTATTCATAAAGAATTCTTTACACTTTCATAAATTGCAAATGCTACAAGGTACAGATTGCACAATCAAATAACATCCAATTCACAGACATGTTAAGCCACAATGAGTAATAACTCTGTTGCTAATTTGTATATATTGAGAGTAATTACAGCCAGTGTTAAAAAGTTCTTTTCAGCAGTAATTACCACTATTGCCCATGTGTTGCATTGGCACAGGCATCCCTTTCATGCACTCTGCCATCACATGCATATATTCACACACACACACACACACACACACACACACACACACACACACACACACACACACACACACGCGCGCACACACACACACACCTTCATTATACAAGCTACACTTAACTCCACTCTATTGCCATCACAGACTCACTGACCCATTCATACACACACACACACACACACACACACACACACACACACACACACACACACACACACACACACACACACCTACTCTACAGATCACCTAATTAAGCTCCCCACTGCAACCACCTGGGCAGATACATATTTACACACATACGGATTCACATACACACACACACACTCACACACGGTCATCTAATACTACTTACACCCCTGCAGATCCATAAACACACAGACACTCTGTCACACCGTACACACATGTTGCCCACCACTACTTCTCTGTTTCATATTTCCTGACCTTAATTGTAACACAGTTCCAAACATGGTATTTTGGGAATGTTAATATGACCACCTGTGATAATTTGTACAGCTGAGCAAATCAGGCTGCATAACTCCCTTCCTGGAGGCATTTCCATGGAACAGTGCTTTGCTCATTAGCATTCTTCACTCCCCAGAATGCCTCATTAGCATGTTTGCACAGCCACGGAAATGGTCCATCAGAGTGATTCTACTGACAGTGTAAAATCACTTAGGTGTGCCTGTCTGTAAAATCATTGAAATGTGCCTGTCTGTAAAATCACTAATGTGTGCCTGTCTGTAAATCACAATATACTTACTGCTTGTGGTAACCCTTTCTGAATCCCAGCCAAGACTAAACCATCTAAAGTTTTCTTTCTGCCAGTATATTTTCTCTTTTAATACCATGCTTAATAAAATAACTTTCTGGAAGTCTGATTGTTTTGAAGAACTTATGTATTGTATGTGTGTTAACAATGGCTTCCCCATTTCTTACGTAGGCTGAGGGAGATGGTTTTGGGAGTTTGAAAACATTTCCCAATAATCTGAAGACTCTTTTAAGTAGTCCATTCCAATTATTATTTCCACCACAGGTATCAACTCCCTATGTCAGAAGACAACTTATTTTTAGTTTGATTGCATTTAAAATTGACATTATTTCACAATTGCTATGATCTGAACAAATTGATATAATACATACATTGCTTTTTTCCAGCAGTAATTTCAAATGTTTAGTCCAGTTATGAAAACCAGAATAATGCTTCCTAAATACTTTTATTCATTTCTTTTTTTTATTCATTTTTGAAAAGGAACTGATAATTATGTTTTTTCCTTGATTAAAATCATGCTTTACATCTGTAGCATTGATGTTAGGTCAATATTCGGTTGCATGCCTTCTTGAATTCTTTAACTGCTGTACTAAGGCTTGCATTCTTAATGTTACCATATCATCTGCATAACCTGTTATTGGGCATCTCTTCTTTTACTTTTGGTACCTCATATTTACGATTTAGTTTTCTTATCTCAATAATGCAGATAAAAAAGCCAAGGGGCTATAAACAGCCATGCCTTACTCCTTTTAGAATAAGGAAGTCCTGCAAAACTTTCCAATCTAAAAGATACTCCTCTGTGTACCAATTATGGATAAAGCAGAGAGGTTTGAATAAGGTTACTGTTATAACCCTTATGATCCTTATCTTCTACACATTTCACATTTTCCCTCTTTAAGGTGCAAATATTTACTTCTAAGGCTAGAAGAGCCATACACAAAAATTGTTTTCTGATACAAGCATATTTTTTATGATGGGATAAAGTAAAAAAAGGCTTAACATTTAGAGTTTTTCCTAGCATATGTATATTGTTATTTTGATGTCTTTATTCTACTTATTCAAGTTTTAACTCTTTAAAAATACTGGTAGAAAAATGTTTTAATGATATGTTTAGGAAAATGTTTTAATGATATGTCTACTAAAGTTATCTGTTGTCACATTATTTGATCATTTGTATTCCCTTTCTTAAAGATGGGGACAATGATTTCAGTTTTTCAAAAATCTGGCATGTGTACCCACACACACACACACACACACACACACACACACACACACACACACACACACACACACACACACAGATAGATATAGATATATAGATAGATATATCGATACACATAACCCAGCCACTGGGGATGCACAAGCCAGTGCATTCCTTTCTGCCGGTCCCAAGCCCGGATAAATGGGGAGGGTTGTGTCAGGAAGGGCATCTGGCGTAAAACTTTGCCAAATAGTTTCATGTGGACACCAGTTAACATTTCCATACCAGATTGGTCGAGGCCTGGGTTAACAACGACCGCCACCAGTACTGTTAGCCAACAGGGTACTGGTGGAAATTGGGCTACTGTTGGCCGAAGAAGGAGAAGAGGCGGAAGGCATGGCTGAAGGCAGGAAGAGAGGAGAAAGGCTAGGACTGTGGTAGTGAGGGTCGGAACTTTGAATGTTGGCAGTATGACTGGTATAGGGAGAGAGCTAGCTGATATGATGGACAGAAGGAAGGTTGGTATATTGTGTGTGCAAGAGACCAGATGGAAGGGGAGTAAGGCGAGGTGTATCGGAGGTGGGTTTAAATTGTTTTACCATGGTGTGGATGGCAGGAGAAATGGCGTAGGAGTTATTCTGAAGGAACAGTATTCTAAGAGTGTTTTGGAGGTGAAAAGAGTGTCAGATAGAGTGATGTTTATGAAGCTGGAAATTGATGGTGTAATGATGAATGCTGTTAGTGCATATGCTCCACAAGTTGGGTGCGCAATGGGTGAGAAAGAAAATTTTTGGAGTGAATTGGATGAAGTGGAGATGACTGTACCCAAGGGTGAGAGAGTGGTGATTGGAGCAGATTTCAATGGGCATGTTGGTGAAGGGAACAGAGGGGATGAGGAAGTGATGGGTAGGTATGGTGTTAAACAAAGGAATGCAGAAGGTCAGATGGTAGTGGATTTTGTGAAAAGGATGGACATGGCTGTGGTGAATACGTATTTTAACAAGAGGGAGGAGCATAGGGTGACATACAAGAGTGGAGGAAGATGCACACAGGTGGATTATATCTTATGTAGGAGGGCCAGTTTGAAGGAGACTGGAGACTGTAAAGTAGTGACCGGGGAAAGTGTAGTTAGGCAGCACAGGATGGTGGTTTGTAGGATGATGTTGGTGATCAAGAAGAGGAGGAGGAGTTTGAGGGCAACACCAAGGATCAAATGGTGGAAATTGAAAAAGGGTAATTGTGAGGTGAAGTTCAGGGATGAGTTAAGACAGGCACTGTGTGGCAGTGAAGAGTTACCAAATAGCTGGGTAACTACAGCAGAGCTAGTAAGAGAGACGGCTAGAAAGGTGCTTGGTATGACATCTGGACAGAGGAAGGACAACAAGGAGACATGGTGGTGGAATGAGGAAGTACAGGAGAGTATACAGAGAAAGAGGTTGGCAAAGAAAAAGTGGGATTGTCAGAGAGATGAAGAAAGTAGACAGGAATATAAGGAGATGAGGTGCATGGCAAAGAGAGAGGTGGCAAAGGCTAAGGATAAGGCATATGAAGAGTTGTATGAAAGGTTGGACACTAAGGAGGGAGAAAAGGACAGAGGGACTGAGCTAGGAAAGATGTGCAGCAGGTAAGGGTGATAAAGGATAATGAGGGAAACATACTCACAAGCGAGGAGCGTGTGTTGAGGAGATGGAAAGAGTTCTTTGAAGGGTTGATGAATGAAGAGAATGAGAGGGAGAGAAGGTTGGATGATGTAGGGATAGTGAATCTTGAAGTACAATTGATTAGCAAGGAGGAAGTAAGGATAGCTATGAAGAGGATGAAGAATGGAAAGGCTGTTGGCCCAGATGAGAGACCTGTGGAAGCATGGAGGTGTTTAGGTGAAATGGCAGTGGAGTTTTTAACCAGATTGTTTAATGAAATCTTGGAAAGTGAGAGGATGCCTGAGGAATGGAGAAAAAGTGTTTTGGTTCCGATTTTTAAGAATAAGGGTGATGTGCAGAGCTGTAGTAACTACAGAGGGATTAAATTGATCAGTCACAGCATGAAGTTATGGGAAAGAGTAGTGGAAGCTAGGTTAAGAAGGACGTGATGATTAGTGATCAGCAGTATGGTTTCATGCCGGGAAAGAGCACTACAGATGCGATGTTTGCTCTGAGAGTGTTGATGGAGATGTACAGAGAATGTCAGAAGGAGTTGCATTGTGTTTTTGTAGACTTAGAGAAAGCATATGACAGGGTGCCTAGAGAGGAGTTGTGGTATTGTATGAGGAAGTCAGGAGTGTCAGAGAAGTATGTAAGAGTGGTACAGGATATGTACGAGGGTAGTGTGACAATGGTGAGGTCTGCTGTGGGAGTGATGGATGCATTTAAGGTTACATCAAGGATCTGCTCTGAGCCCTTTCTTATTTGCAATGGTGATGGACAGGTTGACAGATGAGATCAGACAGGAGTCCCCGTGGACTATGATGTTTGCAGATGACATTGTGATCTGTAGTGAGAGTAAGGAACAGGTGGAGGAGCCCCTGGAGAGATGGAGATATGCTCTAGAGAGAAGAGGAATGAAGGTCAGCAGGACTAAGACAGAATATATGTGTGTGAATGAGAGAGAGGATAGAGGAATGTTGAGGACGCAAGGAGTAGAGCTGGCAAAGGTGGATGAGTTTAAATACTTGGGGTCAATAGTTCAGAGTAACGGTGAGTGTGGAAGAGAGGTGAAGAAGAGAGTACAGGCAGGATGGAGTGGGCGGAGAAGAGTATCAGGGGTGATTTGTGACAGGTGAGTACCTGTAAGAGTGAAAGGGAAGGTCTACAAGAGGGTAGTGAGACCAGCTATGTTATATGGGTTGGAGACAGTGGCACTGACAAAAAGGCAGGAGTTTGAGCTGGATGTGGCAGAGTTAAAGATTTTAAGATTTGCACTGGGTGTGACGAGGGTGGACAGGATTAGGAATAAGTATATTAGAGGGTCAACCCAGGTTGGAAGGTTTGGAGACAAAGCCAGAGAGGCAAGATTACATTGGTTTGGACATGTGCTGAGGAGGGATGCTGAGTATATTGGGAAAAAGATGCTAAGGATGAAGCTACCAGGTAACAGGAAAAGAGGAAGGCCTAAGATAAGGTTTATGGATGTGGTGAGAGAGGACATGCAGGTGGTTGGTGTGACAGAGCAAGATGCAGAGGACAGGAATAAATAGAAACAGGTGATCTGCTGTGGCGACACCTAACGGGAACAGCCGAAAGATGATGATGATGATCTAGATACACATACATTTACCTTAGCAAACGCTCAAACGAATAATCAAAAAAGATCTTTTAAGATTGAATCACAAAATAATGGAAAAAAACACCCCTTTATGCAAGGGAGTAAGCCCCATGCAACCTCACTCCCCATGTTAATTAGATATACCAACTCCAAGATTACACGAATAATGGTGAAGGGCAAATTTCCAAACCTCACTGTACCAAAATGTCATACACAGAGCAGTTGGCAGCCAGCAAAAGACAGAAAAAAAGAACATTCTCTCTTTTGAGTAACTGCAACCATAAAGATATCTAGATAGCTAGATAGCTAGAGAAATAGATAGATAGATAGATAGATAGATAGATAGATAGATAGATAGATAGATAGATAGATAGAGAAGAGACACTGATAAATCTAAAAGAGTGAGGCAGCACTTCAAAACTATCTTAGAATATTTTATTGAACATGAAAATCAAGGCTTTTTGCTACATTGATGAGCAGTCTATTTGACATGGTGAGTCATATTTTATATATATATATATATATATATATATATATATATATGGGTCCTCTTCAAATTACTGAAACG